>NW_005187943.1:123225-128375 GCF_000239375.1 Pundamilia nyererei
CACCGTCATATTTACATTATTTGTACGGTACGAATGATTTGCTTTGGTACCTGGTCAAACTTAAGCTCTCCTTAGTATGGCTGGCTCCGTTTCTCCAACAGCGCACTCATGGGCAGCAGCTGCCCCGCCCCCTCGCTCAGTCGCTTAGTGCCTGAGCTCGGATCATACCAATATCAGGGGGGATTCATGCACAGTCGTAAATTCCCACAGTGTGCACTATGTGCTTCGAATATTGTGTGTACTTTTTGTTTTATACAGTTGTCAGCCAGGCATCTAACTATGAAAAAATTACACTCCAAAATACCCCGGGCTTCTGACAAAACAACCTGGGCTTAAGCCCAGTAAGCCACCCCCTCCTCCGCCCCTGCCACCAACCTTCCCATTAGTAGGTCACTTGCTCTATCACCTGACCTACAGTCACCCCGTTGTTGACACCATATCTAAAGGTGCATGGAGTATGAGGTCCTCTGCTATCATGTGTGGTTTCTTACACTGGGCAATTCTATATGCAACTTTGTGAGATGTCATTGGTGCTTTGTCGTACTAATGGAGATTTTACGAAGTGTTTTTTCCCGTTGATGGCATTCTCCAAGTTTTCTTTGAAAGAACTAAACTAACATATTAGTGTCACTAAGGTGTGATGTCTCCAATTGTATTCTTAATTTCTTTGGTCTGTCAGCTGCCAGTTTTCAAATATAAAATACATACAGGTCTCTCCCCATCTTCTACCGGACATTCACCTTGAAATCATATCAGCACTTGCCTCATTTGTCTCAGATGCAACACCTGTTTTTCTTTTCATAACTATCATATAATTCACCATTTCAACGGCCATCTACGGATGTGAGACCACTAAATGCACAGATTACTAATATAACTGAGGTGACTTTCTTTGTTCCACCATAAAAGTGATTCTGGTGTTAAGCATTAGTTCTGCATGACTTTTCTGTTATTTGGGAAGTATTTCTGCCAAGTAACCTATGCCCCACCTGTCATGACTCTACCACACACTTTGAGAATCACTGGACAAAACTATATTTAGTCCAGTTTCCTCAGCGATCAGCTGACTGTGACAGGAAGATGGTGCCTTTGCTCGGCTTGACTTCTACCTGCCTGTGTTTTATTGTATTTTATGCTATTATATTAGCCCTGACGTTTAATATATGGAGCTATGCTGCTGTGATTTATGACCATTTTTCCTTGCTCCACATCAAAGAGTCTATGGAACGTCTTTATGATGATTGGGACAGTTATAGAAAAACTTTCCCCCCACCATTTGTGTGCTCTTCCACCTCACCAGATTACTTCTTGCTACTGGAAACGGTTGCTACTCCGGAGAATACACAGTCCTAGTCTTGTTAGACCTTACCTCAGCCTTTGATACAGTCAATCATACCATCCTGATACACAGACTGAGAGACCTGGTTGGGATGTCTGGCTCCGTTCTAGACTGGTTTTCATCTTATATATCTGAAAAGAGTTTTAGTGTGTCTGCAAACCAGATCATGTCAGAATCTACAGAGTTGTTGTGTGGAGTTCCTCAGGGCTCTGTGCTGGGACCTATTCTGTTCAACCCCCTGAGCGACCGTGGCTCAGGGGGTTGGGAAGCGCATCTGTAACCGGAAGGTTGCCGGTTTGATCCCCGGGCTCTCTGTCCTGGGTGTTGTGTCCTTGGGCAAGACACTTTACCCTCCCGCCTACTGGTGTTGGCCAGAGGGGCCGATGGCGCAATATGGCAGCCTCACTTCTGTCAGTTTGTCAATCCATTATTATTATAAGCTCTCCAATCTGATTAACTGTTTAACCAACATTAAACAATGGTTGAACAATAATTGCTTACAGCTAAACCTGGCCAAAACAGAAACTGTGATTATTTTACCAGACAGTGCAATACCTGATATTAAACAGCGACTGGGTGACTTAGGTTCCTCACAGAAACATAACCTCAGAAACCTGGGTGTTATATTTGATAAAGCTTTTTCTTTGGAGGGACATTTAAATCAGATAGTAAGAACCTGCTTTTTTCACTTGAGGAACATTTCAAAACTTAGATCCATCGTGTCTACAAGCGAACTCGAGATGATAATACATGCTTTTGTCTCTACAAGACTCGACTACTGTAACAGTCTGTTTACTTGTCTAAACAAGAAAAGGCTAGCTCGTCTGGTTGTCCAAAACTCTGCAGCAAGGCTACTGACCCGCTCAAACAAGGGAGCTCATATGACCCCTGTGTTAAAGTCGCTGCACTGGCTACCAATCAGATTTAGGTTCCATTTTAAAATTCTAGTTTTAACTTTTAGAGCACTACAGGGACAACTACTGGTTGTGGTTTAGGGAGTAAAAATGAGGAGTATAATTAATAATTTTGCCTATGATCAATCAAGAAAATTTTGTAAGGCTGTTAAAGATCTAGGAAGGTCTTTAGCAGCCATTTCCCCCTTCAATTCATCATACAAATCATGTAAACAGGCACTTTGGGGAGCCCTTCTCTTTCACCCTGCTTCTCCAGCCAAAATCCAGAAGCCAAAGGAACAATCAGCAACACTCCTACCTTGCCAGAAGTAAGGTAGGATCCATGCGCTAGGATCCCCCAGTGTGGAACTTGAACACATTGAACTTGGAAACAAAGTCATCAATAGAAAGCTCAGCAATAGTTTTTGGGACTGCCTGTGCCAATTTTGGAGTTCATTTACCACATTAACTCCACGAGAAAGGCTACTTTTGAAAGGTGAAATGAATGTTTTATTTTTGTTCATGTTTTGTTATGAGTGAGAGTCAGAAAATCTCCACTTTTCCCACTCACCCAAAAAGATTTTACAGAAGGAACTAAAACTATCAGAAAGTCCAACAAGTTTATTTACACAACAAAGTTCCCCAATCAAAGACATTGGTTTCTAGTCAGCAACAAAATAATAATAATAATAATAATAATAACTTTATTTATAAAGCGCTTTCAAACAAAGTGCTGTACAACTATTTGAAACTAAAAAGATAAAAAAGAAATAAAAGCAATACATAGCAATACAGTTAAAAGACACAATACAAGTTAAAAACAGTAAAAATTTAAAAACTAAAAGCCATAGAATTAAGACATGTAAGATAGGGTGAACAAATGTGTCTTCAGCTTAGTTTTAAAAACCTCCACAGAGCATGCCTGCCTGATATCTTGAGGGAGGGTGTTCCACAGAAACGGGGAACGAAAAGAAAAAGCACGCTCTCCAATTGTCTTTTTTTTGGCTCTAGGAACCTTTAGAAGGCCAGAATCCTGAGATCAGAGAGCACGGGATGGAACGTAAAGATGTAAAAGGTTGGAGAGGTATGAAGGTGCCAGTCCGTTTCCACACGCCCAAGTTTTTTACCTTGTCCCTACAATTTATGACACTGTCATCAATTCTCAAGATGAAATTTTGGGACAAGTGCTGAAATTTGTGTGGCCCAATGACCATCAACTCTGTTTTATCAGTATTTAGGAGCAAGAAATTATCCGATAACCAGGCCTTAATTGCAGATAGACAAGATTCTAGTTTAGAGACTTCAGCACAATTTTCAATGGTTAGAGGAACATAAAGCTGCAGGTCATCAGCGTAACAATGAAAGGTTACATTAAAAGAACGTAAAAGAACACCAAGAGGCAGCAGGTACATAGAAAACAGCAATGGTCCAAGTACAGAGCCCTGAGGGACCCCATGCCTCACTGCACAGGTCTCAGAGAGATCATTTTTAAAACTAACAGTCTGAGATCTCTCAAGCAGGTAAGCTCTCAGCCATGATAAAAACATTTCCTGTAATTCCAATAAAATGTTCAAGCCTATCCAATAAAATGCAGTGATCCACAGTGTCAAACGCAGCACTTAGATCCAGCAGTAATAAAACTGAAGTGCGATCATTGTCTGCATTTACCAGCAGATCATTTACCACTTTGACTAAAGCTGTTTCTGTGGAGTGATTTGGTTTAAAAGCAGACTGAAATGCTTCAAACAGATTGCTTGTTGACAAATGCTCAGTGAGCTGCTTAAAAACCACTTTTTCAAAGACTTTAGATAAAAAAGACAGATGTGAGATGGGTCTATAGTTTGCGACCATGTCAACATCCAGTCCAGGCTTTTTCAAGATTGGCACTACCACAGCTGATTTAAAACATTCAGGAAAGACTCCGGTCGTCAGTGAAGTATTTAAAAGAAACAGAATGTAGGGTCCTAATACTGACCACAGTTCCTTTATAGCCCAGGCTGGTAGAGGATCCAAAGAACAGGTTGTACATCGAGCTGCTTTTACAACCTTAGTTAATCCAGACAGAGAAATAACCTTGAAGTCAGAGAACAGTTCATCAGCACCAACAGGCAAAGCAGCCGAGTAGTCTAATGAACAGCTTGAGGAGGGAGTAATATGATTCCTAAGTATTGCAGCCCTGTCTCTGAAAAACGTAAGAAAGTCATGAGCTATCAAATTAGAACAGCAGAGAGTTGACTTACTCTCTGTAAGTTGCGACACTGTGTTGAATAAGAGTTTTGAGTTATGTTTATGACTCATGATGAGATTTGAGAAATAATTTGCTTTCGCTGCCGACATCGCTGATTGAAGAGAAGACAGTGAGTCCTTCCAAGCCTGGAGAAATACTTCTAGTCTGGAAGATCTCCAGTGACGCTCTGCTTTTCTACAATTTCTTCTCAAATTCAAGAGCTCCTCATTTAGCCAAGGCATAGGGTTCCTTTTTTGACATTTTTTATTTCTTTACGGGAGCAACAGAGTCCAGTAGTTCAAGAAGTGTATTACTAAGGTTCGCAGTCAAGGTGTCCACACATAACTCTTGGGTAAAAATAGGGTCCAACACATCAGGTAGATGTAATTTAACTCTGCTTCGGGGCTAATATAACGAGATGATCTGAGGGGCAATCTTCCCCTCTCAGAAACTGGAGATTTAGGGATTAAAATATCAAATAAAATTGCTGAGTGGTCTAAGATAGGTAAAACACAATTTTCAGTCATTGATACATTCAGTCCGTAACCCAAGACAAGGTCTAGGGTGTGGCCCTTACGTGTTGGCCCAGACACAAATTGTGTGAAGTTTAGGGAATCAATTACATTTAAGAAATCTTTGACCAGGGGTTTATCCTCACAACACAGATGAATATTAAAGTCCCCCACTATAA
>NW_005187943.1:138176-140468 GCF_000239375.1 Pundamilia nyererei
TGAATCATGATTCATGAGTCAGTAAAGTAGTAAGGACATCACTAGTAAGGACATCTCTTGTTTTCATGTTCACATTTCCCTCTCACCACATATCCAAACCGATATCAACACCAGCAGCTTTTATGGCTGTGGCTCCAGCAAACATCAGCTGATACTAGAAAGTAATATTAAATCAATTCTAACAACAGCTTATCAAGCATAAACCTGCTGCTGTTGTTTAGCGTGACATCCACTGGTTTCCTCTTTCTGGCGCAAAGTGGGCGATAAACAAACGAGAGAAAAGCCAATCAGCTGATCACTGATCAGTTTCATGATTGAAGCAGCAACAAGAGAGGGAGGGGGAGAGAATGAAAGAAGAAGAAACAGGTGTGCAGCAACGACACAGACTAACTCCAGCTTTGAGTCTTTTTTTTCACTCTAGCTGAAGTACCTCAGTACCATTTTATTCTATTTGTCTGTGATAAGATTGTTTTCAGAGCCATTGCCCAAGCAAGGGGGAGGGTGCATCCGACCTCCTCGTCTGTAATTGGTCCAGCAAACAAAAAATTACCATCGGCCCACCAGGCAAATGCCCAGTATCCCCGATGGCCAGTCCAGCTGTGGTTAGTGGTCTGTATTTTTCTGCAATTCCAGCAATAAAGCTGCTTTGAGTTGTGTTCTCCTTAACTTTTCGTGCCACACACAGCTGGAGACAGAGTTTTAATTCATTTGAAAGCCTTTTATTATTATTATTTTAAAGTATTACTTTTGTTGTATTAATATCCCTTAATAAGTCCTCGAGCCATTTTTCAGCCACTGTGTTTTTTAATTTCAAGCCATTTTCACTGTGTTGAATAAAATATAGCCAAACTTGCCAAACATTTTTTTATTTTATTTTAAAATTGTGGTCTAAATTCATTAGATTAGCCTAAAATGGCTAAGCTACAGAAATGCATCCACCTTTAGTCCTCGTGGCAAAAAACGCCCCATTGAAAACCATCATAAACCCTATTTTTCATCCCAAATTTATCATAACATAAATGAATGCAGTTCTGGACTTTTCTGGGGAGTCGGGGGCTTACATTTGTAATTTTTTTTTATTTGGCCAGCAGGTGGCGCCATGTTTTCACATTTAAAGCAATGGTCCAAAATTCATTATTTTTCCCACTTTTTTGTTGACTTCAATGATTTTTCTGTCACTATCAATGCTGCACAATGGCATGTGTGTTTTTAAAAAATAATAAAGGTCTTTTTGCCTAAAAAAAAAAAATAAAGATCTTTGTGCCAAAAAAAGTTGGTTTTTTTTGGACATTTTTGTGTCTAATTTCAAAAATCTTAAAATGCCACACTGCAATAAAAACAAATAACTATAAAAGCTAGAACCAAAACCAAATCTGACTTTATTTGGCTTCAAACTCAGATTGTTGATGCAGACTTTTTATGAGAATAAATGAGAATAAGCCGTAGTGCTGAAGTATGTCATTTTGACGACTTTTCCTGTCTGCACAGAAAACGTGCCCATAAACGCACAGAGTAGGAGTATGAGAAAATGTGAGGATACAGGAGAGCGATTAGACAATTGTCCTTCACAGATGATTTATGAGATTTATGATGGATATTTCAGAGGCAGAAACGATTCGACACTGTACCCAGGGGAGAGGAGATCATAAACAAGCTGTTCAATGTACTTAGAAAAATGGAAAAATAACTTGATTTCTGGCACACGCGGCGACTGTCACAGCAGCCATATCGCCTTGATCCGGTGATTGAAACAGCGGCCGAACTATATATATACAGTTTTGGGGAGTAACGGAATACATGTACCGCCGTTACGTATTTAAAATACAAAATATGAGTAACTGTATTCCGTTACAGTTACCGTTTAAAAAGGTGGTATTCAGAATACAGTTACTTTGTTGAAATAAAAGAATTACACGGCGGCAATAGGCAGAGTGTTACAGGCATCGCCCTAAAGAATGTAGCCTCATGGGCAGTGTAGTCCATGCTGCAGGGAGAATGGACTGTCATACCCGTTATGTGTCTGTGAGCGAGGGAGGGAGAAAAAGGAGAGTGGAAAAGTACGAGTTGTCACCGACCAGAAATGGGAGCTGGAAGCATGTAAATATAATAATAACCACTGCAGCACAAAAGAGTTCCTGACGAGCCCGGTTGTAAGTAAGCTATTAAGACTCGACTGTACACTGTGTTTGTGCTTTCCTCTGAAACAATAAGTTCCGTTGGAGCAGCCTTTCAACACCTCTCTCTGTCTCTCGCTAGCAAAGTTGACCCACACAACAAAGTAAAGGTAGTTTT
>NW_005187943.1:142297-149907 GCF_000239375.1 Pundamilia nyererei
GGGTGAGTCTGCAGCCGATGTTGCAGACTGCCTCATGGCTGAATCAAATCGGTTGAAGAAATGATTCAGTTCATTTGCCCATCTCACATCCCTCCCAGGCAGAGAGTTCTGCTGTTTGTGGCCCGAGATGGTTCTGAGGCCTCTCCAGACTTCACCAACGTTGTTTTGTTGAAGCTGGTTCTCCATCTTCTGCCTGTAGCTGTCCTTCCCATTCCTTATCAGTCCCCTCAGCTCTCTCTGCACCCTTTTCAACTCCTCTTTGTCTCTGGATATGCAACTATATTCAGCTGTGCACAGCTCCTAAGGGATCAAGTTTATGACCATACGGGAGGCGCAGAATAGCGAAATATGGACAGAGGAAATTCGTGCTACTCACGTGGGCTGCTCACTTTGGCCGGTGTTTACAGGTCAAAGAATGAAACAATCCTTTGCCTCTCGAGTGGGAAATCCGGGCTACGATGTCCCACAACAGGTTTCATCACATCAGGACGCTGCGCTTGACGGCATGATGACAGGCGATGCCGATGACATGAAGACAAACTATACCAACGGCTGCCAGATGGCTGCCTTCATAGTGTGGGCGCACCACCTGCAGATGCTGTGCGTCCAGACAGAGACCTGTTTGGATGAAAAACTCGTCCCATTCAGAGGCAGGTGCAGCTTCAGGCAGTACATTCCAAAAAAGCCGGTGAAATATGGTATAAAGATTTGGGCAAAAAGGTACGTGTCATTACGTGTCAGTTACGCACGCATTTTTTTCATTCTTGCCCATTCTTGTCCAAAATATACACAGGTTTTTTTCTTTTCTTTTGTTTTCATTTTTTGTTAGGTTGTTGGCACCTACTCCTGCAGGAGGAGAATAAATCGGTGGCTTCCACAACCTCCTTGGCGTCTCATTTTACAGTGACTGTGTGGACTATATTGTGGACATAAATCGAGCCAGTCTGGCAGTAGAGGAAATGACATTTCTACATTCCCAACAACATAAATGTTGAAGTTTATCCTTCTAAAATAAATGTTTTTCTGGTTCAAAGTGATCTTGTATTTTTATTTACATATTTTTTTTATTTTATTTTAAAAAACAACAAGGCAATAAGCATTTAGTGGTGGAAAAACGTGAAAACATGATTTTAATGCCCCTGCAAAAAAAAAAAAAAAAATGATGGATCAAAATGAATGTTGGGGGCAATTTTTGTCCCATATAAGGGCCTAATTATAATAACAATCAAATATTACTTCAAATGTATTTTCTGGAAAATTTTTAAGTTTTTTGTTTTTTTCGGCTAAAAAAACCAGTGCGCTCATGTAAAGAAACTGGGATTTAAAGGGTTAAAACCCCCGAAATATAATTAAAACTTTATATATTTCAGGCAGAAGTAGTTTTAAAAGACTGACTCATTTAAAGTGGAAAAAAATATTAATATATAACATTTTTATAGCACTTTTTTGGGCGTGGCCGTTTTTTGGCTCGAGGATCAAAGGTGGATGTGTTTTTGAGGACTTAGGGTTAAAGTATTTTATTATTTTATTATTTGTTGTTACCTATCATCCACCTGGGCTTTTGTACTTTACTTCTCAGACTTTCTTATCTGATTTAGTGCTCAGCTAAGAGAAAATAATTATTGTTGGTGAATTAAACATCAGTGCAGATACTGAAAATGACAGCATCAAGATGGCCTTTAATTGATTATTAGGCTCAATTGCCTTTGCTCAAAACAGAATAGAACTAACCCACCACTTTAATCACACTCTGGATCTTGTTCTTAAACTATGTTTAAGGATATAATTCTGCCACCTACTTCTTCTTAATTGCCATGCACCAACACAGTGCATTGCAGCAATATCTTTGTGCAATATCTCTAAAATTAGAAGCATCCTGTCTCAGATTTATGCTGAAGAACTAGGTCGTGCATTTTTTACTTGTAGGCTGAACAATTGTAATTCATTACATGCATGGAGAGTACTGACAGGGACTAGAAAGAGAGCAGATCTTGCTAATCCTGGCTTTTCTTCATTGGCTCCCCGTTAAATCCAGAATCACATTTAAAAACCTTTTCCACACATACAAAGTGTTGAATAATCAGACCCCATCTTATCTTAAAGACCTCATAGTACCATATCACCCCAAAGGAGCACTTAACTCTCAGACTGCTGGCTTACTTGGAGTTCCTTTGGGGATAAATAAAGTCTCTGATTCTGTTCCTGGGATATTTAAAAGCAGAATTGCAAACAGAGCTTTTAGCTTTCAAGCCCCTCTTCTGTGAAACCATCTTGGATTTGGGAGACAAATGCCCTCTCTACTTTTAAGATTAGGCTTAAGATGTTCCTTTTTGAGGGCTAGATTAGGTCACCCTGACTCCTCCCTTAATTAATTCTACAATAGGCTTGGGCCACTGGGGGTTTTCCACGATGCATTGAGAATTCTTCATTCATCTCTTTTTACTCACTATGTGTTTATACAACACTCTGCAGGTAGTTATTATTAATCATCAGGCTCTCTTACTGTCTTACTCCCCTCACCTCCAACTGGTTGCAGCAGATGACTACCCCTCCTTGAGTCTGGCTTCCTTCACACTGTTGCCAAAGTGCTTGCCCCTAGGGGGTCATCAGATTGTTGGGGTTTTCTCTGTTTTCTCTGTATAATTGCAGGGTCTTTACCTTAGAGTATAAAATGCTTTGAGGCAACACTGTTGTTGTGATTTGACACTATATAAATAGAACTCAGTTGAACAAACTGAATTGAAAAAGAGCAACCAAAAGAACAAAAAAAAGTTCCCCAAAGCAATGCTTTGAGCTATTATACTGAGAAGTATTCTGATATTGTGCAGGTGAATGAGTGTTTGTCAAAACATTCAAATATTCCAATAAGCAATGTTTCATTTGTACATAATTCGATACAGAACACGACCATCTCTCACTGTTAGAATGTTTTAGACAAATCACCAATTATGACAGTCTTCTCGTTTTGTGCATCCAATCGTTTAAGTGGTTATTGTGCTGCTTTTGGTCTTGTCACTACCACAGGTCGCAGTGGCAAAGATGCGAAACACACAACAAGTGTATGCTCTGAAGATTATGAATAAGTGGGACATGCTGAGGCGAGGAGAGGTACACAAGCACAGATAACCTCACATTCACAACACTAAGAATAGGGTTATGACAACATAATGGGGACTCAAACTTTAAATCTATAAGGTTTTTGTTATTGATAATTCAGCATTATATTTTTCTGCCTGCTGCTTTTCATTTGTCTGGCATCGAGTTCTCTTCATGCTTTACACAGACAGCATGTTACCAAGAAGAGAGGGAAGTTTTGTTAAGGGGTGACAGACGCTGGATCACAGAGTTGCACTATGCCTTTCAAGATGATAACTACCTGGTATGTTTATACATGGTCAATCAGATAAATATGTTTTACAAATGTGTTGTCTACATTTTAGCATTTTATATTTAACTTGAATCCGATTACTAATTTTCACAACCTTCCAATCCCTTCTCACTCAGTACCTGGTGATGGATTATTATGTAGGTGGAGACCTGCTGACTCTCCTCAGTAAATTTGAGGATCGGATCCCTGAGGACATGGCTCAGTTCTACTTGGCAGAGATGGTTATGGCCATTGACTCAGTCCATAGACTGGGTTATGTGCACAGGTAGACTGCTTATTGATTTTTTACTTTTTTTTTCTTATTTAGGGCTACAGTCATACACAGCAAATCCAGCATGTTCAAATTAACACTGTCGGATTTGATTTCAACACTATTAAAGTGTCTATATGGGTCCACACCAGAGAGTGTTAATTTAACTCTTTTTGGAGAGTTGGTACGTTAACTCTGATTTAGTGTTAAACACCAAATCTGTCTGGAGTTGATAATTTAACACTTGGTGTTAAGAGTTTATATATTAACTCTCAAAGACTATTTTAGTTTAACTACGTAAGAGTTATCTTCTAATTCATTCTAAAAAGCGGGAATTTTACTGTTCTGAACTTCTAGAAATTTCTTTTGGAAATAAACATTTACTAAAAAGATGCAATGGTTTTTGAAAAACATCTATTCTGAACTGTGCACCACAATTTCAAAACATTTTCTGAAAGATGTAACAGTGTACATGTTCTCACTTTCATTAGAATTGTGTTTATCAAAAGGTCTGACATGGTAAATGCAAATAACAGCATTCTCATCACTTATTGCTTCAATACAATATGCATGTCCTTCATTCATCCCTTTGTGGAACTTCAACGCACTTCTGCTCTCCCCCATATTCCATTTTCACAAGCATATCCTGTGCGGAGATCGAATAAAAATTAGTTGACACTAATTAATGGCTCCTCTTTGAGCCATTACTTGTGTAAAGTATTTTCCCAAAAGACAAGGACACAGGCAACAGGTAATACTGAACTAGATGTAAAACCTCAACCTTTTTCATTTTTACCTAAACCGTGTGCACAAAACTCTGGAGGGATCTATGCTAACGTAGAATCCAGTCAGGACGCCTGCTACTGCTGTTTGCTCGTTTTTTTTTTATGGGCGATCGTTTTCAGGCTTCAAGTAGCACCATTATACCAACATTTCACATTCTACAGATTGTTTTAGGTGTATTTGACCAAAAGTTTGACTGAAAATTCACATGCAAGCTGTTTTTCAAGGCTGTGGTATTTGCCCGCAAACAATACCTTTCAGCTAGCTAAAACAGAATATTATGCTATCACCGAGCAACATGGCTAATGCCTTTCACACAGCTTTGTCTCAACTCCAAAGAGCCACAGAAGAAAAACCTCATAATAATAATGGAAACAATCTTTGAAAAAACGACTTACCAAGCATGGCAAACAACTCAAATATGTAGAGCAAAATGTTCTGAAACGGCTTCACTTCAGCTTCGATTGGAGCCGTGCTGGGGGCGGAGTCTGTGAATTTACTCTGTTGGTGTCATAGCTCCTGTAGGAGTTCAGAGTTAAGAGGTCAAGAGTTAATGTTTCCATTGTAACACCTCCAGATTTGACAGAGAAACACTCATTTTTAACACTTGATTTTAACTACTATCATTTTACACCTCAGAGTTACATTAAAAGAATGTGACTCTGCTTAGAGTAAAATTAACTCTACTTTTGCAAGAAGACTATTAACACCAAAACATTTAACACTTTTGAATTTGCTGTGTACCGAGTTTGCAGAGAAACATTATCTAAAATATATGTATCAGAGATATGAGGTTCAAATATTAATATTAGCTCTCTCCTAAAACTGACTAACATAAACAAACTATAATCATTTGATCATAATGACTTTTTTTGTTAATGAAATCTGACATTTAGAGGTTAAATAGCCCTATTTACCTGTTTTCTTACACAGAGACATCAAACCTGACAACATCCTGTTGACAGCTGATGGGCATATTAGACTGGGAGACTTTGGTTCCTGTCTGAGGCTACTTGATGATGGGATGGTGAGAGTTCATTGTGTGCAAGTAACAACGGACAGACAGACAGACATTAGTTTTCACAAAAAAAGATGTGCATAAAAAGCAACACTGTCTCCTAAAAGTAGTGCTCTCATACATTCTCAGTTACATTCTTAAACTAACTCATAGCAACAGTCTAGTTTTACAGTAAATATTACAATATGTCATGGAATACCTGGAGAGAGGAAGGTCTGCACATCCCTTGACCCGGACAGGGCTGGACTGGGACAAAAAAATCAGCCCGGGCATTTTGACTAGAGACCAGCCCACCAGGTATTATAGGAAAAGCCATGAAGCCTTTGAATGAACACAAATGGTGTTGTGACAGTGATGCACACTGTCTTGTTGGTATATATGTATGTTTTCTATACATTTTACATTATGACCACTCTGGCTGTAAGAGTCAGATAATTATTTATTAAAAGCTAGACATTTTAAATGAGAATAAGAAAGAAAAGTATTTCTTTGTGCCCCCCAATCCCTGTTAATGCCCTACCTGCCCCCCCTGGAAAAACTTTGCTAGACCCAGCAAACATCAGCTGATACTAGAAAGTAATATTAAATCAATTCTAACAACAGCTCATCGAGCTTAAATCTGCTGCTGTTGTTTAGCGCGACATCCGCTGGTTTTCTCTTTCTGGTGCAAAGTGGGCGATAAACAAACAAGAGAGAAAAGCCAATCAGCTGATCATTGATCAGTTTCACGATTGAAGTAGCAACAGGAGAGGGAGGGAGAGAGAATGAGAGAAGAAGAGGCAGCTGCGCAGCGTAAAGACACTTAATAACTCCAGCTTTGAGTCTTTTTTTCATTCTAGCTGAAGTACGGGACAAATTGTGTTCCTTTTCAACTCAATACCATTTTCTTCTGTTTGTCTGTGACAAGACTGCTTTCAGAGGGAGGGCGCATCTGACCTCCTCGGCTGTAATTAAAAAAACAAAAACAAACAAACAACAACAACAACAAAAACTCAGTTTACTTGTCATGGAGCTTCCTTATTTGTTCATTTTTAAGACAGGACTAAAAACACGCAGCGATGATTTTGCTACATTCTAGTATTTCCTTGAAGCAGGTCATGGCTTTTAGTTATTTCTATTTTTTTTTTTAAATCTATCTTCTTTTCTTTCCAGGTGCACTCGTCTTTAGCAGTCGGGACCCCAGACTATTTGTCTCCAGAGATCTTAAGAGCAGTTGAGGGAGGTGGAGGTTATGGTCCTGAGTGTGACTGGTGGGCTCTGGGCATTTGTGCTTATGAGATGTTGCTGGGGACCACACCTTTCTATGCAGAGTCCATCTCTGAAACATATGCCAAGATCATTCACTTTCAGGTACATACAAGTAGCTTTAATGTCATATAAATGCCAAAATGAAAATTTGGAGTATAATAAAATTTCTGCACACATTTTAATAGCGATGGCAGATTTCCATTCACTTCTGTTGCAAGTATTTTTAATGATCCGTCTGTGTGCTGGTAAAACAAACAAAATAACAAAATGCAATTTTGGCACATAATTCAACAATTATAATGGACCAAATGGGCCTTTATCACTTTATCCAGACCAAAAAGGTTTTTAAAGAAGACAGTATCTGAGTGTAATTCTCCGGACTGAAACAAAAATTGTAACTAAATATTTCCAAATGTTTAAATCTGTTTTTATTCATTTGTTTATACAACCTAGTGTGTATAGCATAATGGCACCAGTTTAATATCTATGATGCAGTGTAAACAGAAATAAGCACTGCTAGTCTGGATTGTCTGTTTGTTTCAGTTTTGTTTTTCATAAGTCAGTGGAGAAACTTAAAGTACATTTTTTTCAAGGGTTATAGTACCATGATGTATAGGTGGTTTAAAAACCTTTGGTTGACTTATCAAGTTCATAATAACCTTCATGTGATTTCTGATAAAGGAATGAGGTCATAGTTGTTCTAAGCTTCATAAACACAATTATTATTTTGTTTCATGTTAAATGTATATTAACTGGCCATTACATAATAGTTTCTATTCAAACTGACCACCTTAGTCTATTCATGCAATGCTTTTTCTGCCAAGCAAAGGCAATTTGAAGTTTTCAATTCAATTCAATTCAATTTTATTTATATAGCGCTTCATAGATACAGAGAAAAACCCAACAATCATATGACCCCCTAT
>NW_005187943.1:151500-168511 GCF_000239375.1 Pundamilia nyererei
AAGGCTAACATTGTTATATTTTTACAAAAAACAGCTGAACATGAGAGGTTTTTGGACCAATTTTGTGTTCTCCATTCTTTAAGCACCGGTTTGAGCACCGTTTGAGCACCGGCACCGTTTCAAAAGTACAGATTTGGCACCGGTATCGGATAAAACCTAAACGATACCCATCCCTAGCCACAAACCACACTCTGCCACATAAACAAACCAAGAATTTATGGAATGCTCAGAAAAACAAGGCCAGGATCATAATTTTTAACAGCATAGTTTTTAACAGCATCAAAGCACTCAAAATAATGTTGCTAGAAAAAACAACAAAGTTAACAACTTTCTTCAATTGTTACCTTTTTTGATAACCCTTAGGAGTATTTTGAGTTTCCTTCTTCTGGCCCTGAGATTTCAAAGGAGGCTCGTTCCTTCATCAATGAACTGATCTGTGACAGGGAAGTTCGTCTTGGAAGGAAAGGCTCCAGTGAATTTAGGAATCATCAGTTTTTCAGTGGACTGGACTGGAGTTCCCTGCATAAAGTCCCTGCACCTTTCCTGCCTGAAGTCTCTAATCCAACTGACACATCAAACTTTGACATCCTCGACGACTGTCTTAGTGAAATGGTAACTTAAAAGAATTTTCATTTAGTATTTGTGTGTGCCATACACTGGCATAAGTCTCATATAAACATATTTGGTTAACTTTCATAGCCAGCATATAACATTAATAAATAAACCAACCTAATCCTATAAAGCTGCCGGTGTGGTCAACATGGGAAATGTGTGTAGCTTCTGACAAAAAAAGAGCAGTTGGTGGTTGTTTGCATGAAAAATTTGAAATCTGTTATGTTTTGCAGGAGACACTATATGATGTAATGGACAGAGCTCCAACAGGAGTACACTTGGCTTTTGTTGGATACTCTTACACTGCTACCAGGTGAACTCAAGTTTAACTTATGTAGTTCAGCTAACTTACCATAACTACCTTTCACATCAAACTTCTTCCACTTATCTGGGGCTGGGTCGCAGGGGCAGCAGCCTAAGCAGAGAAGCCCAGACCTCCCTCTCCCCAACCACCTCCTCTACGGAAAAACCAAGGAGTTCCCAGGCCAGTCGAGAGATGTAATCTCTCCAGTGTGTCCTGGGTCTGCCCCCGGCCTCCTCCCAGAAGACCTCACCAAGGAGGCAGTTTAATCAAATGCCCAAACCACCTGAACTGGCTCCTTTCCATGTGAAGTTGTAGCTCCTCTACTCTGAGCCCCTCCCAGTTGGCTGAACTCCTCGCCCTATCTCTAAAGGAGAGCGTTTAAGCGAAGCTCTCTATTTACCAGTTGATTTATGTCCTTACCCTTATCCCCTCAGGCTTCCTAAGTTCTAAAGCCAAAGGTTTGAATGAGCTATTAAAACCACAGTAGGGGTCTGTCCCCTTTGGATGTGGTGGTTGACCCACTATTAATCGTGTTAATCAAGGTGTGAAAAACAACGCAGAGCTAATGCACCAGGTGTTTCTGGGGAAAAAAGCAACAACAACAACAACAAAAAACAAAAACAAGAAAAAGAAACCGTGAGACCGTGTCCAATCCTAACATGTGACCTGTTGAGGTCACCTGTAGCAAGGTGTGAGTGGGGATTAAAAGACTTCATTATAGGCAGTTGACAGCTGGTGTCATAAGCCACCAACAATTGTTGAACTAAGCCACCACCTTAGTTCAAAAATTGTTGAAGTATTTTACTCTTTAGGTGTCATTCACAAATACATCATACCTACCAGTGGCTGTAGCTCAGGTAGTAGAGTGGGTCACCTACCTCTTAGGTACTATCCTTAAGAGGTAGCAAAGTGGTTTACTTTACACTTCCTCCATGTAAAGTTTGGCTACAATGGGTGAGACTGGGGAACCCATGGCACATGGCATTGGTTCTGTTGCGAAAGGAACTGTCTTGCTGTTGTTGTTTTTTGACAGTCTCCACTGCCTTGGATGTAAGTATACAAGTGAAAAGTGAGACCATATCACAGGACACTATGTTTTCTTTTAAAGTCAGTGTAAGTTTGCAGACCTTGTTGGTGAAGACCGTGAAGTTTTTGGTGTGATAGGGTGTGTTCCCCATAAGCAGAACTAAGATGGTGGCAAGTCTGGCAGGATTCTAGGTGGGTGAGTTTATATTGCCAAGTTTGGCTCTGAAAAGGCGCCTTCTTTGGGGATCTTCAGAAGTCCCTAGGTCCCTATATACAGGGTGTAGTATCCCCATGGTAAAGTTGTTGTAGGGAATAAATTACTTTTCTTATAATATACTTCTTTATTTTGTCTATATTTTATAGTCAGACAGGTGCTGTTGACCGCAGTCAAGATATCATGATGCAGATAAACCACACCCAGCTTAGGGAATGTGAGAATCTGTATGGACTCGAAAAACTGGTAAGTCGATCTCACTCTAGAAACTGCATACACCTCAGAGCTTCCATTTAAAGACACCTATGATCATGTAATTATCATAGTGGACTTTCCTTTTTATCCCACTGATGATCTGCATGTGCTTTAAATTCAGAGTCAGCTATGGAAAGTTACAGACAATCTACCAGACAATCTGCCTCCACTGTTTGAGCTTCCACTTACTTTAGACCAAGATGCTGCTGCATCCACCCACACCACCACAGTGGAGGAGGCGATATCAGGACTTGATGAAGACTTGCAGAGGTATCAGCTAATATAATCTCATCTGCAGTCCATCTACATAATCTGAATATAATTCCTATCTCTTCTCAATTTACAGTAGGCTTTATTTATTACACTTCATTGGATGTTAAATCTTAAGTTTTTTCAGAAAAATTTAATATGGAAATGGTTTGGTCCTTGAAGGAAATATTTCAATATGAAAAAGCTGCAGTGTATTTTGCATTTCCTTTTTGAGGTCAAAAGGCCATTAACATCATGGACATCTGGCTAATTGTTATCAATGCATGTTAATTTATGTGCTGAGATATTACATACGGATAATGGTGACTATGAAATGTGGTAACAAAATCAATCCAGCACTATTTACCACCACTGGACTTCTGAAATCTGTTCTGAAATACATATTGACTGTGACATTTAACACCTGACCACTTGTATTAGAGTATTAGTATTAGACATTTATTCCTTCATTAGGCCATAAATAACTTCCATGAACTGTAAAGCAGATCAAGTAGGTTTACTTGAACTCTAAGTTGATCAGCCCTGGGATTGGCAAGTTTTCCAGTTCCAGAAGACTTGATCAGGAAAGAATCATGCAGGTTGAAACGAGAATCTCAGCAATTGAAGATAATGTAAATAAGCTCCCAACTAAGGTAAAGAAAAAAAAAACAACCAAAAAACAAAACTGGATACAAGATAACAAAAAGACATTCAGAAGGAAAAAAATTGTAGTGCGCTATATTGCGAAATTCTTATTGTTTTCTCAGTTATACTGTTAATGATAAAGCAAGCAAGTAAGTAAAATTTTATTTGTATATCACCTTTCAAGACAAAGATCACAAAATGCTTCACAAGAAAATACCATACATTAAAAAAAAACTTTATTAAATGCAAGTATAAAAAGATTAGTTTTGAGTTATTTTTTGAAAGAGACAACTTAGTCCAAAGATCTGAAGCTCAGGGGAAGAGAGGTCACTGTGTCTATAGTTTTCAGCCTCGTATGGTGTTTGCTGTTTGCTGTTTGTCATTGACAAACTCCAGTGCGAGCTGGAGGCCACCACCTGATGAACCCAACAGAACCACCTTTTATCTATAAAAACTAGGCTCAGAATTGGTGACAAAGGGCAGCCCTGGCAGAGTCCAACACCCACAGGGAATGAGCCTGACTTACTGCCTGCAATACAAACCAAGCTCTCGCTACAGGGACTGAATAACAACTGGCCACACACCCAATACCCGCAAAGCACTCCCCGCAGGATATTCAAAGGGATTGGTATAATGTCCACAAAACACATGTAGGGGCGACCATGACGCCGGGGGTTGAGAAGCGCATCTGTAACCGGAAGGTTGCCGGTTCAATCCCTGGGCTCTCTGTCCTGGTCGTTGTGTCCTTGGGCAAGACACTTTACCCTACTGCCTACTGGTGTTGGCCAGAGGGGCCGATGGCGCGATATGGCAGCCTTGCTTGTGTCCGTCTGCCCCAGGGCAGCTGTGGCTACAGCTGTAGCTGCCTCCAGTGTGTGAATGCGAGAGTGAATGAATAGTGGCATTGTAAAGCGCTTTAGGTGCCTTGAAAAGCGCTATATAAATCCAATCCATTATGTAGACTGGTTGGCCAAACTCCCATGAATAACCTCGAGAGTATAAAGTGCTGGTCCAGTATTCCACAGCGAGTATGAAAATTGCATTGTTCCTCCTCAATTTGGGGTTTGACTAATGGAGAGACTCTTCTTTCCAGTATCCTGGCATAGACTTTCCCAAGGAGGTTGAGCAGTGTGATCCTGTATAGTTGGAGCACACCTTCCTGTCCCTCTCCTAAAACAGGGGAACCACTCCAGTCTGCCAGTCCAGAGGCACTGTCCCAGACCTCCATGCAATGTTGTGGAGATGTGTCAGACAGTCCTACAACATGAAAAGTTTCCAGGAGCCTTTCTGTTACTGTGCAGTTGCTTAACCACATAGTGACCTAAACCCCAGTGATGGGCAAGTTGTCCCCCTTCTCCCCAGACTCTGCTTCCATAGGTTCTCAGTTAGCAAGGTCATGGTTTTCTAAGGAGCTTGGAAAGAAAGCAACTAGACTTGTTTAATTTTTTTGAAGACATTTCACCTCTCATCCGAGAAGCTTCTTCAGTTCTAAAATCAAATGGTGGAGCATCCCAGGTATTTAATCCCCAGTCGGTGTTATCCTTTAAGAGGGTCATATTAATCATGTGACTCATCACATGAGCCAAGGTGTGATAAAAGCCGTGGGTCATTGTCAGCAGAGGCTTTGGGTGAAACCATTGTGAGAGCTTGCCTCACCCTAATATGTACCCATTGAGGTCACCTGACGCAAGATGTAAGTGGGGATTGACGCGCCAGGGAAGGGATCTCAAAACTGAATTGTAGGTAGCATTGTCAAGTACAGACAGGTTTTAAAGGTTCGTTAAATAGTATGAGGTATTTTTTTTACAATGCTAAAATTTAGGGTTTTGACTGCAGATCAACTTTGAAACCCTAACTATGACGTAACTGCAACATATTAAAATTCATTTTTAGAATAAGACACTGAACAGAGTTTACTTTATCCTACAGATCATTTCATGAAGCAGAGATGCGATATTGTGAGCTGGAGAAAGAAATGGATAGATTAATGGAAGAAATGCAGGAATGGAGAATCCCCAAGAAGACAGGCAAGTGAGCAACCTTCACCACACCATCATCTTCATGTCATCAACATCAGTCCGTACAGTCTACCTCTGTTTAAGTACAGTCAATATCATTCTGACATGGTGAAGATCTTTGTCGACTTTTATCAGTCAACCAATATTTATGTGACCATTTATGAAAGCAGGGAAATAGACAGAAGTCTAGTCCACGTTAAGATAAAGATGTATTTTAAATTGTCCAGTTAATCCAGGTATTTTAGTAAGACACATGGAAATCTATACAGTATCTCACAAAAGTGAGTACACCCCTCACATTTTTGTAAATATTTTGTTATATGTTCTCATGGGACAACATTAAAGATATGACACTTTGATACAATTTAAAGTAGTCAGTGTACAGCTTGTATAACAGTGTAAATTTGCTGTCCCCTCTAAATAACATAACAGAGAGCCATTAATATCTAAACCACTGGCAACAAAAGTGAGTACACCCCTAAGTGAAAATGTCTAAACTGTGCCCAAAGTGTCTATATCTTGTGTGGCCACCATTATTTTCCAACACTGCCTTAACCCTGTGGCCATGGAGCTCACCAGAGCTTCACAGGGTGCCACTCCTCTTCCACTCCTCCATGATGACATCATGGAGCTGGTGGATGTTAGAGACCTTTTGCTCCTTCACCTTCCATTTGAGGATCACCCACAGATGCTCAATGGGGTTTAAGTCTGGAGACATGCTTGCCCAGTCACGTACCTTTACCCTGAGTTTATTTATCAAGGCACTGGTCTTTCTGGAGGTGTGTTTGGATTGTTATCATGTTGGAAAACTGTCCTGTGGCCTGGTGTCTGAAGGGAGGGGTTCATGCTCTGCTTCAGTATGTCACAGTACATGGTGGCATGTACTGTGTATTAATGGCATGGTTACCTCCATTAATTGTAGCTCCCCAGTGCCAGCAGCACTCATGCAGCCCCAAACAATGACATCCCACCACCACGCTCGACTGTAGACAAGACACACTTGTCTTTGTACTCCTCACCTGGTTGCTGCCACACATCCTTGACACCATCTGAGATAAGTTTATCTTGGTCTCATCAGACCACAGGTGATCCATGTCCTTAGTCTGCTTGTCTTCAGAAAACTGTTTGTGGGCTTTCTTGTGCATTATCCTTAGAAGAGGCGTCCTCCTGGGATGACAGGCATGTGATGTGCGGCGGATGGTCTGAGCACTGAAAGGCTGACCCTCCACGCCTTCAACCTCTGCAGCAATGCTGGCAGCAATCATACATCTATTTTTAAAAGATAACCTCTGGATATAAGGCTGAGCATGTGCACTCAGTTTCTTTGGCCGACCATGGCGAGGTTTGTTCTGAGTGGAACCTCTCCTGTTTAACTGCTGTATGGTCTTGGCCACTGTGCTCCAGTTCAGTTTCAGGGTGTTGGTAATCTTCTTATAGCCTAGGCCATCTTTGTATAGAGTATCAGTCCTTTTTTCAGATCCTCAGAGAATTCTTTGCCATGATGTGCCATGTTAAACTTCCAGTATGACCAGTATGAGAGAGTGTGAGAGCAACAACACCAAATTCAACACACCTGTTCATCATTCAAACCTGAGACCTTGTAAAACTAACGAGTCACATGACACCAGGAAGGAAAAATGGCTAATTGGGCACAATTTGGACATTTTCACTTAGGGGTGTACTCACTTTTGTTGCCAGCGGTTTAGACATTAATGGTGCGCTGAGTTATTTAGGGGGACAGCAAATTTACACTGTTATAGAATCTGCACACTAAGTACTTTACATTGTATCAAAGTGCCAAATCTTCAATGTTGTCCCATGAAAAGACATAACAAAATATTTACAAAAATGTACTTACTTTTGTGAGATACTGTATAACTCACTGTATTGTCCTGAAAAACATATGTGGGCTTGAATGAGTTCCAGACGACACTGATCCACTATGAATAAACAAAGTGCTGTACAATCCCGGCCATGTCTGTTTATATTGGAGGCCTCAGTCAGAACATGGTGATAAAAAGCCATTCTAAAGATACCGCTCGTATGCAGAAAATTGGATCTTAATACAGTGTCATGAGGTTTTTAAAGATCAGTGATACTGCTGGACTGATGGATAAATGTGGTGCAAAAGCATGTACACATAAAGCAGGGGTGTCAAACTCCAGGCCTCAAGGGCTGGTGTCCTGCAGGCTTTATATCTCACCCTGGGTCAACACACCTGAATCACATGATTAGTTCATTTCCAGGCCTCTGGAGAACTTAAAACATGTTGAGGAGGTCTTTTAGCCATTTAAATCAGCTGTGTTGGATTAGGACACATCTAAAACCTGCAGGACACCGGCCCTCGAGGCCTGGAGTTCGACACCTGTGACATAAAGCATGTGCCTTGCTTCATTTGGGGCTATTAAAAAAGTGAGTAGTCAATTTGACTTCACAGCTTTCACCCACCTGCTTTCTTCCTCTATTTAGACACATTGTTTTTCTTTCTGTTCATCTCATATACGTACTGTTTTTTAATCGGTTCTCTCTCTTCTTTGTGTTACTACAAATGTGGATGGCAAACAGTACACACAAACAGCCAAATGCCTGCAACAGTGCACACACATCATAAACATTGACATTCCTCTCTCTCATCCAATGACAGAGTTGAGTAGCTGCCCATCATCTCTTGCTCTGCCTGCCCACTGTGTGGAAGCAACAAGGGATGTAAGCCTATCTTTAATCCACTTTCATATTGTCTTTCTCTGCCTGACATGAGAAACAAAGCACTTTTTAAAAACAAGCATGTATCTGTTTGATTCTCCAATGTATTTGATAAACTATTACAGTGGTTGTCACAGTTAGCTTACCCATAGTCTCTGTGTACATTCACTATTGAAAACTTGCATTTGTTACAGAGAAGGAAAGCACCTCCAGCCTGCCATTACCCACTGGTGATTCCTCTCCACCGCCACCTGCTCCTGTTCCACAGGGTACAGACATAATGCTATAGAAATATTGTATCAGTTACAGTTAGTGTTCTACATTAGAATGTCTGAGTAAAAAGAGTTTAAAAAAAGATCGGGAACATCAATCAAATGAATCTGTGTCTCCCATTTAACTTCCACATTGGTTGAGTAGAATAGATTTTTCCTCAACAAATATGTAATTTGCAAGTCTCCTTAAAATAACTCTGGGAAAGACTCTATGTCCTTGTTTGGCCTAACATTATTTTTCAGGTTTAAATTATGGGATGTTCAACAATATGTCAAAGCTTCAACACGTCTTCAGTGAAATGTTTTTATTTGATACTTCATTTCATATACAAGACACCGTACAAAACATAAAAAAATATTGTTTTGCTTTGTTCTGGGGGGCTCATATCTTTTTGGGTCTTGGGTTGATTTTGAATGTACTATTTATTTATACTGAAAATAACATCACCTCTACTCTCAAACAGTTTCAGAACTTGGTGTAGTGGATTACAAAAAATCATTTGAGATTTTGCAAGTCAGTATATAGTTTCTACAGATTTGTCAGCAATGTCACTGTCATTAAAATTTTTATATATTGAATTCATTTATATAGCGTAAAACCACAACAACAATTGCCTCAAGGCACTTTTTATTGTAAGGTAAAGATTCTACAATAATATAGACAAAACAGAGAAAATCTCAACAATCATATGACCCCCTATAAGCAAGTGCTTTGGGAACAGTGGAAAGAAAACCTCCCTTTCAACAGGAAGAAGACTCAGGGAGGGGCGACCATCTGCCCTGACCAGTTAGTTAGGTGTGAGGGGAGGAAGACAGAACAAAGACATACTGTAGAGGAGAGCCAGAGATTAATAATAACCAATGATTAAATGCAGAGTGGTGTATAAACACAGTGAGTGAAGAAGAAACACTCTTCTTCATGCATCATGGGAACCCCCTAGCAGCCTTGACCTAATACAGTGTTAATCCAGCCGCAACGATTTGCTTTGTGTGCATTGTCAAAAAGGAAAATTTTAAGCCTAATCAAAAAAGTAGAGTGGGGGTCTGTCTCCCAAATCCAGACTCAGAGCTGGTTCCACAGAGGGGCCTGCAAGCTGAAGGCCCTGCCTCCCATTGTAGTTTCTTTTTTTTTTTTCTTTTTTTTTTTAACCTGTCCTGTCCAGCAGTTGTGGCAAGCAGAATTATGTTCTGAATACTTTGTTGTGCTAACCATATTTGCTTTCCCAAGGGAAGCACCATAGAATCTATGTAGTCTAATGTTTTTGTTTTATTGGTTTACTTTATTTTACTATTCATATGACTGTCTTGCAGATGTTGTTATGCAGGACGAGACAGGGGTAAAGGCCAGACTAGTGAAAGATAAGTGAAGAAAGCAGAAAAATAGAAAGGGGGGGGGGGGGTTGAGGATGAAGTGAATAGATTCTGCAATAAAGCACACACAAACGATACACACCACAAAAACACAAACAAACAAATATGCAATTTTCCTCTGTGTGTGTGTGTGTGTGTGTGTGTGTGTGTGTGTGTGTGAGAGAGAGCGAGAGAGAGAGAGAGAGAGAGAGAGAGACAGGCAATGTGAGTGCCTGTGTATAAGTGTTTGTCATTGAACGTACTTGAAAATTGAGGATGAGCGGCTGCAATAATGCCATGCCCCTAGAGCCAGAAGCAGACAGGGAAAGACCCAGGAGATCCTGACTGTTCACGGCACCTAAGAGACGCCACACAGCCCGATGACAACCATGCATCCACCCCAGCCAAGAGAAGAGGGAGGTCCCGGAACAAGCTCCAACAGCTCGGATGGGGGTGTCAGACCAGAGGCACTGGACAGTCAACCCTGCTGGAGGCCGGCCACCCCAACACGAGCCTCAGATGGAGCCACAGTCCCCGAGATGTTCGAGAACCACCCAAAACCCAGCTGTGCTCCACCATATGATAAAGAGGCTCTCAAGCTACCCCAGACCACATCTCCAAGGGAGCCGACCAACCACGCCAAAACGCCCAGTCAGGTACCCCGGAGTCACCAAGCGCTCAAATCCCGAGGAAGTGGGTAGGTCTGTGGCAACCAGTGAGGAGCAGCAGGAAGGGAATCCCCCACCCCTAATAACAATGTCCCTGAGGATCAAGGCCCATTCCTAGCCACATGCACACACAGACCCACACACAGAAACTGCACAGACACACATATCCATCCACATCCATCCCACCACATTATACTTTTAATTACTCTTGTAACTACAAGAAAGCCAGCAGCCTGAGAGCAAAGCAGTCCATTAGTGTGATATGGTATTATGAGGTCATTAAGATAAGATGGGGCCTGATTATTTAAGACCTTGTATGTGAGGAGCAGGATTTTGAATTCTGGATTTAACAGGAAGCCAATACAGGAGAAATCTGCTCTCTTTCTAGTCTCTGTCAGGACTCCTGCTGCAGCATTTTGGATTAGCTGAAGGCTTTTCAGGGAGTTTTTAGGACTTCCTGATAATAATGAATTACAGTCGTCCAGCCTGGAAGTAATAAATGCATGAACTAGTTTTCAGCATCACTCTGAGACAGGATATTTCCAATTTTAGAGATATTGCATTCTACACGTTAAAGAAACATGTAGGAAAGCAGGCCTACGTGTTTCTTTAACGTGATCATTGAAGAACATATCCTAACCCCATCCAGAGAGTAAGCATCTGATTAGATACCATACATCTAAAATTTTGGGTTGAGTACAATAACCTCAGTTTGACCTGAATTTAGAAGCAGAAAATTAGAGGTCATCCAGGTCTTTATGTCTTTAAGACATTTAGATTAAGACAGGCAGTTTAACAAATTGATGTGTGGTATCTGGCTTTTTGGATAGATAAAGCTGCATAGCAGTGAAAATGTACTCTGTGCTTTCTAATGATACTGCACAAGGGAAGCAAGCTGTAATAAATTATTATATATTGAACAGTATTGAATGCTGTACTGAGGTATAGCAGGACAGCACAGAGAGGAGTCCACTGTCAGAGGCCATAAGAAGATCATTTTTAACCTTCACTAAAGCTGTTTCTGTGCTGTGATGAGCTCTGAAACCTGACTGAAACTCTTTTTTTAAAACAAAAATCCTGTCCTGTCTAGAAGCTTTTGCAATCAGAATTATGATCTGAAGGCACTGTTGTGCCAAACACATTTTCCTTAAATCATCTATATCTATATCTTTTATAGTATGACAAATCCTAAGGCAGGACAGGCAGGAGAAAAAAAAGGAAGGAGGTCAAACTAAGGATACAGTAAAAATAGAAATGCACACTGGATCACCAACTGGAAAAAACATATAGCACCTGGAACACAAAAATATGAAAATGCACAGATGTCTTGTGGTTTGTGAGAAAGAGACTGTGAATGTCTGTGTCTCTGTCATGAAATGTACTTGAAAATAAGGGTGGGAAGCTGCAATAACAGCCCCCAGGAGTCAGAGGCAGACAGAGGTAGATCCAGGAGATCCATTCCATCCGCAGCCCCCAAGAGTACCTAAGACCAGAGGCCACACATCTCTGCAACACCTGCACGTCCATCCCAACAGGAGGGAGGCCCCAGATGGAGTGCCTACAACCAAAGGGCAAGAGTCACAGAGGACCAGAGGCCACCCTGGTATAAGCCGTGGCCCCAGGTTCTCAAAAAGTCCGAGCTACCCTGGACCACCAAGGGAACTGGCCAACAACCATGCAACCATTTTTTTTCTCCAACTGTTCAAATTGTATTTGTGAAGAAATTCATGATGGCATTACTAGTTAAGGTTAATGGAAAGTTTGGCTCAACAGAGCTCTGACTTTTTGTCAGCCTGGCTACAGTGCTGAAGACAAACCAAGGGTTGTTCTTGTTTCCTTCAGTGGTGAATTGTAATGTGTTGTATTTTTCCAGGCTAAATTATGATCTTCTAAATTAGATGCCATTTTCTCTCCAGCTTCCAAATTATCTGCTTCAATGTGTGTGTCTGAGAGTTATACCAGAGAGTCAAGGACTTCTGATTGGAAGTGGTCTTTTTCAGAGTTGTACATAGTAAAGATGTAAAATTATTAACAAGATAATCAACCTCTGTGGGAGTAGAGTTCAGGTAGCTGCTCTGCACTGGCACATGGTAACAGGACTGATTCCTACTCTCCCAGAGCACTTTATTCCTCATTCACACAATCACATTCTTCTATGCTTAAGTCCGTTTTATCTACCAATTACACTCATTCATACTCCAATGGATGCATGGGAGAACAACTTAGTGTTAGTATCTTGCCCAAGGATATTCAGGCATGCATAGTGGTACAGCCAGGGTTTAAACCACCAACCTTGCATCAGTATATGACCTGCTTTACCTCCTGAGCTACAGCCACATGGCGTTAAAGATGATAACATTGGATGAATTTGTTTTTTTTTTAAACGTAGTTACAGCACTTTCAGAAAGACATCTACTGTGATACAATCTATTCCCCACTGCGGCATAAACCATTATTGTAAATGTAAGTAATATTGAGAAATGATCTGACAAAAACATTTTGAATCAACTGAACGCATTTCAGGGAGTTTTTAGGACATGCTGCTAATAACTAATTACAGTAGTCCAGTCTAGAAGTAATAAATCTATGAATTTGTTTTTTTCTCAGCAAACGTTGCCCATTGGGGAAAAACGATTAGAAAAAGAACAGGTTGGCGATATACAGAGGTCTTCTGTTTAGGACTATGCTTCATCCTCACGTCACCCAGCCATCCTGTTTTCCCAGGAGCTCGGGACAATCCGCTGGAGGCGCGCTAACAGTGCCTATGCTAGCTTTGGGCCCACCAACAGGGGACTAGCTAGCTATGGGTTTTTCAAGGGT
Source organism: Pundamilia nyererei (assembly GCF_000239375.1). NCBI lineage: Eukaryota > Metazoa > Chordata > Actinopteri > Cichliformes > Cichlidae > Pundamilia > Pundamilia nyererei. The sequence goes on from NW_005187943.1 coordinate 164,637, forward strand.
GTGGAGTTGGGCCTTCAGTGATTCTGGCCTCCATATGAAACAGACTACATTTATTACAAGTATCATTACTGCTATAGGATGCACAGAAGTAACAAAAACATCTGAAACCCTGCGCAAGAATGGGCATGAGGGATAGGTGAAAAGGTCATGGTGCTAGCGAGTCGGTTACAAGCTAAGCTAAGCTAGTGAGTCCATAAAGACCCAGTGTGAATTCAATAAAGGGACTAGATGTTACAATCCCTGATATTATTGTGTGGATATATACTTAGTGTGAATATAATTAGTGGGCGGTTCAAGACAAAGTGTGCTTTGAAAAAGTTATGTGATGATTACACTATGAAATAAGACGCATTTTTAATTAAACGTTCATGAAACGTGTTTTTAAATGCTCCTACTTTGTAAAAGAATGCATTTTATTTCACTATACTTACTAGGATGTATAATGATAAATATGAGTTCACTGCAAGGTTTACTGGATTTCTATTAAAATTATGGGAGGCTGTGGCTCATGAGGTAGACTGGTTTGTCCAGTTCTGTTGATGTTTTAATCCGGTCTCCTTGTCAAATATCCTTGGGTTAGATATTGAATCCTAAATTGACACTGATCAGTGTGACACACACACTGAAAATCTGCTTGGTTACCTGCTGAAAAAAACAACAACCAAACAACAGCACAGCAGAGAAACCACAGCAACACCAGGTACTTAGAAAGTATAACAACTTTATTAACTGCTGACATGTATTCAAACACTTTTGGTCCTATTGAACTTACCAAGTCAGCTTCAATAATTACTTCATCCAAAGCATCAATGTCTATTAGACCACACTCCTACAAGGTTATTTAAAGACTTTCATCATCAAATGTGGAATAGAAACATCAACTGTGATTGATTTGTAGAGGAATGGCTTGTTTGAATGAATTCATCCAGGATTTAGATTTGTATCATAGCACATTACTAGTGAATGTTACGATCTTCTTATGACAGGGTTTAATCTCTGTGTTGAACCTCAGAGCAGTATTTCATAATGTTCATGATAACATTGTATTACAGACATAATAATATACCACTAGTAAAAAGGGGATTATTCATTTATTTAAATGTTATTTATTGATATATTCAAGCTTGTGTGGGTAAACATGCTTCTCTTAGACAACATACATTTATCTATGAAGCCAGATGACACAAATCAGTTAGTTTCAAGTTTCACTTAGTCTTTTTTTTTAAACTGATTTTTTCTCTGATTTCTCTGTAATATGTTATATGTATTGCAGGTTCTTTACCTTGCAATATAAAAAGGCACCGACTGACCGTTATGCTGTTGGTGCTGTATAAATAGAATTGGGGCAATTTGGGGTTTAGTCTTCCCCAAGAATACTTTACCTCTAATGGCCAAATTAAACATGATGTACAATTCAGTTTAATGAATGATTAAAGAAAATATTTTTGTAATGTTCTTTCTTTGTTCTACAGATTCGTCTGCCACAAGTAAAGAGTGAATCATACCTTCTGGTGTGTGCAGAAGGGGGGAAGCTCCAAATATGGAGGAGACACTTATCCTAAGCTCTCTGAAGATGTCACCACTAGAACAGGAGAAAAGAACTGAGCCTCTGTTTTTTGCTCACTCCTTGCCTGAGACCCTCACAGCTTTCCAAACTTCCACCTGAAAAGAAAAAGCAGGTTAAACACTGTTAATATCAACTGTTGTGAATGTGTTACAGAAGATATGAAGAGAAAAGCAGTTGCTGGAAGCTAATGAGGAAGAAATGATGAAGACATCTTCTGACCTGCCCTGCCTGCTTACCAGCCTGAAAGTCATAGAAGAAATATATTGATTTCAGAACACACTGAATTTACTTTGTTGTGTGAACACTGAAAGGGAAACGAGTCAGATAAATTGCTCCCTAACACACTACCTTTACGCATTTCAAACCATATTGCTACAATTTTTTTGTATTATGTATCAACACAGTTTGTATTTGTGTTCCATAACAATGGTTTGCTGTGTGACTTTAGAACTGAAATTGTTGACCACAATATCTGTTTATGGCGGATAATCCATCCCACCTCACAGGTGTGGCATGTCAAGGTGCTGATTAGACAGCATGAATATTGCACAGGTGTGTCTGAGACTGCCCACAATAAAAGGCCACTCTGAAATATGCCGTACATGTGTAGCACAATGACACACATGTCGCAAAACCAGTCAGGATCCGGTTCAGCTCATGGAAACAAAAGTGTTGTGTTTATATTTGTGTTCAGTGTAACAAATACTGAGACGTGTAATAATGTCGTGTGTTGTTCATCTGAGGACGCTGCAAAGAACCAGATTATTTTTATTATCCTGTTTGTCTGTTATGTGAACCTTTAGAGGATGTACCTTATAATGACTGAGTGTGTTTATCGCACTATGTTAAATGTAACTGTGAGCGACACGAGGCTTACTGCTCATGGTTACCTCATCAGTGGTGAAGTCAGCCAGCTTGATGCAAGAAACAGGAAGAAGAAAAGGATGAAAGAGCAACACACAGATGAAAAACAAAAACAGACTTTCTAACCGACAGAGCTGAAATCTGAACATGTCACCAGCTGCAGGAGGCAACGCTCTGAACCACGTCGTTCCTCCTCCAGATGGAGCTTTCACTGCCTATAGTCTCTTGACATACAATGGTTGGATTCTCCTATGATACTGTATCAGCTGAGCCTCAAATTCTTATGATCTCGAGCTTCTTCAGTCTCAGTGAATCCTTAGTTGGCTCAGATGCATCATCTGGTGTTTGAGTGTAACAAGGTGGTTGTAACACAAAAGGAGTGTAAACAGGTGAGTGTGGTTTGTAGTGTAAACTAAAGCAGCGTGTCTAACCAACCACATCTCCATCGCTCCACAGCTGCTGAGGGAGCTACAACCCTCATTCAGCCTTTCACAGACATACGGCAATGAACTGTATGAACAATAAACTTTATTCATACACACAAATCCCTTTAAGGTTGTGTCAGCGAGGGCAAACGTGCCACATCAAATACATGGAGCTACAAGCTGTGGTGACCCACTGTCAGTAAGGGAGCTTTATTACACACACACAGCATCACAACAACAGTTACCTCAAGCTGCTTCTATGTTATAAGGCAAAGACCCTGCAGTTACACAGGAAACATTAGGTGACCATCTGTGAGCGACAGTGGGAACCAAAGCCTCTAACAAACATCCATCGATAGATGAGGGGCAGACGGACTGAATGCAGAGAGGTCTACTAACACATGTTGAGTGAAGAAGAAACACCCAGTGCATTATGGGGAACTTAGACCTATAACTTAGACCTGTGTGCGCCTTAGCATATGCTACTTCCGGCGCATAGCGCTTAGTTTCCGGTGTGATATTCGCTCCTTGTTCACGGTCGGGTTTTTCAACCAAATGGACGAATCAAGTGGCGATTTACATTTCTCGAGATGTCAAATGTATCTGTAGATGATGTTGATCAACTTGTCGATATTTTTTCCCCCCGCGCCTCAGAGAGAGACAGGATTCAAATTTTATACTTCTCAGTATTTGTATACAGCGCTCCCTCATTTATCGTGGGAGTTACGTTCTAAAAATAACCTGCGATTGGTGAAATCTGAAGTAGCCAACTTTATTTTTTACAATTATTATAGATGTTTTAAGGTAAAACCCGTCACTACACACTTTATACACTCAGACCGACATGAACATTTTCACACGTTTCTCTCCTGTTTAAGCTCTCAAAGCTCAAACCTTCGTAGACAAATAAGTCCAGTATTACAGAAACCAAAGATCAAACCGTGTTTTCAGGTCCAGCACATGAGAACAGAGCAGCTGAGAGATAATTCAACATCAATGAATCATTAATGAATCAATGA
>NW_005187944.1:0-2942 GCF_000239375.1 Pundamilia nyererei
CAACAATTCTGATGGCTAAAGATCCAAACGGGACACACACAAAAAAAAAAAAGAAAAAAAAGAAAATAGAATTCTTATTTTCACCCAAACCAAAACTAACAAGCAGTTTGTGTAATTGATGAAACTGGTTTAGATTCAGTTTTTAAATGTGACATATAGTAACATGTACTTTGGACTGTCAACAATGCGGAAAAAGTAGTGTTAGAGATTGTTAATGTCTATGTTTCATTCATTTCATTACATCTGACAGTGTTCAAAGGGCCTGTAATTAAATGCAGCTGTTTATTCAAATTAGGCAGTCTCATGCCACCTGTGTGTATATAGAGAAGATTTATGGGATCTCATTTCCATTCTTTATGGAAGCGTAGAGCTGCCACCCAGGCCAAAGAAAAAAAGAGCTATATTGCATTATAATGGGAAAACCTTTTTGTTTGAACAATATGCTTTTCATGTTTGTACAATACACTGTCATGATTGTACAATATATTTTTCACATTCAACAACATAATATCACGTTATTACAATATACATACTTATCATGTTAAAAAAAAAACTTTCATGCTCTTAAAATATGAATATTATATTGTATGAATGTACGAAATATACTGTACAAACATAAAAAAGATTAGATTATTATTTTGTATTGCAAGAACATAAAACGTGTTGTGTTCAGAAATCCAAATGCATGGTAGGTGTGGAGAGCCCACACTCTTGAGAACTGGCAGTGGCAACTTGCAATGTGCTGCTTTCAACTTGGACACAAACCGGAAGAGCCCACTTCCAAGATTTCTTCGGGAATCACGATGTACCAGAGGACTGTCTCTTGTAAATGCTACAAGAACACAGAACTACTCTCTCTATGGGTAAATTTGTAAAACTAACTTTATGCGAAGTTGCAGCATCTAAAAATGTGACATATTGCTAAGTTAGCAATCATAGCAGTTTTACAACTTCTGTCTCTTACTGCTTAAGGACGTAATGGTAGGCTGCATCTGCATCAGCCTGTATAAGATGGATAATGTAAAATAAGGGAACCAGCTATAGAAAACTGGACTGTTGTTATGACAAGAGTTATTAAATGTTGCTAATTAATCTATTTGCTGTATGTAGGGTCCAGGTTTATTGAATAGGTCACTATATTATTTGATGACTTCACCAATAAAGCACAATGTTTCCTTGCTTATCTAAAAATAAATGAATTAAACTGTGTTTATATTGATATTTGGCTTCAATTTAAAGCAAGGATAAGAATAAATGCTAAAGACTGATGGCTGACACTAAAATAATAGCAGATTTCATAGAATGACACAAACAATTATCAAAACACATGTGAAAAGCATATACATTTTCATTCTGATGTATCATTAATATATGTAATAACATGTGACGTGAAAGCAGTAATTTGTATTTCTGTACAGTAATAAATATCTCTGTTATTACAGATTGATGCCACAGTGAAGACCCTGTCTGGTTACATCCCAACATATGTTGATCAGAGAGCTGCCAGATGGTTCGGCTTGGAAAACAATGGCACAAGTAAGTAAAGTTTATTTATTAAGTGCCTTTAACTTTTAAGCGACAGTAACTAAAGAATTAAGAACAAAACTCTTTGCCTAAAAAATTGATGGAAAAGATGCACATTAATGAAAATGAGAAGAAACCTGATCATGAGGAGTTATTTGCTTCTAAGAAAAAAAGAACATATGCGATTTTCCACTGATGAAGATGATGGTGAAGTTTATGATAGAGGGAAAACACATGTGAATGATGCTACACAACTGACTGACTCACATCAAGGAGATGAGAAAGCTTCTCAAACTGTCATGATCCCATCATCAGATTTTAGGAATGCTGATGAAGATGTATTGGACTCATCTGAGGTTAATGATTGGACTCTACCTTGTAGCGACTCTGGGTTGTAATTTTGATGACACTGTAATACATGAACCATGCCTCCAGTTTGGAGAACATGGTCTGGTCATCACATCCATTACATTTCCTCTAACAAACACAGCAGTCAGTACTCTAGGTACATCTATAAGCGATGAAGCAATGGGTTCTGCATCATATGATGTTGTCTGTGTCACCATCGAATTTCACAGGACTAATATTCTGGAGGAGAAGATCAGCCAGTTGTCCAGCACTCGTCATACACCCACTAAAACACAAATATATTGATGAAAAAGGAAGTGATGCAGACAGTTTATGAAGAGATGTGTATCCTGCAGAGTTTGCAGACAACACAGCTGAAGGAGTATTCTCTACAAACGTTAAATTCCCTAGAAACATATACATATGAAACCCTCTCAAGGTTATCCACTACAGTTCAAACCAGTGTTTTAATGTTTAATGTATGCAGTACCAATTATATCCAAAAGAGGGCAGTGATGGCGCTAAAGTTGTCCTGCACTGCGTTATGTGGCAAGAAGAAGAACTGCAGCAGAGCAGATAGCCAGCAAGGCAGAAAAACAACGCACTGAGTGCATGGAGTACCGGAGGGAATAAGAACTTTTTTCCGAAGTGTGAAGGTTTTCACAGTTACAGACTTGTTGGGATTTGCTTACCTTGCATCCCATTCTCCAGTTGTGTTTTTACTTTGTTGGGACATAGTGCGAGAGACAGCTGGATACTTGATCAACGTTTGGAAGGTAAATCCAGTGGGTTTGTTTATCCAGAGACATATCGCTCCACCATGGAGGGTGGTGAACAAGGATTCTACTCATCTTTGCAGATGAGTGTGTGTGGTATAGCTATATATTAGGGGTGCAACGATATTCGTATCGATATTGAACCGTTCGATACAGTGCTTTCGGTTCGGTACGCATATGTATCGAACAATACAAAATTTTTAATTTATTTTATCAACTTTCCTTCTGACGATGCTGTCTGTGTTGAGCGCTCAGTGGATCTGCGCTCGACAGTGCAGCCTAGGCGGAGTAGTC
>NW_005187944.1:4064-8714 GCF_000239375.1 Pundamilia nyererei
GCACAAGATATGAAGTTGCAACGCGTGTTTGCGTACATAAGATTTTCAGGAGGAGGACAGACATTTGTTTAGAACTCTTAAAGATGTCAAAGAAGCAAGCTCCTTTAAGCAATTACTGTGATGTTCCTCCACCTCCAAAGAAATGTCAGGAGTCCCAACCACAAAAGAAGTGCGTATTCTCGGAAAAGTAGTTGCAGGAGGAGAGCTGGATTCAAACAAATGATGAACGCACAGAGATGTGGTGCAGAATGTGCCGTGAAAATTTAATAAATGACAAATTAAAAAGGCATGAACATTTTTTTTGTATCGAAAAAATATCGAACCATGACACCAAAGTATCGAACCGAACCGAACCGTGAATTTTGTGTATCGTTGCACCCCTACTATATATGTATATACATATATATACATATATATATATGAGGGGCTGTACAAGCCAAAATTCATTCTTTCACTCTCACATACATATATTCTTCTTTCACTAGGGATGGACGTTCCATTATGTTCCATTATGTCCCCGCAGCCACGGAACCGGGACCCACACATTATGCCACTGCCCGAATTAGCGACCCAGCTTTGCGCTGTTTCTCACAGATGAAATAGTGCTGCACATTGCATCGATGACAAATGACAAATCTACAAGGAAGACGCAGGATCGAACAATGGAGAGACGTGGACACGGATGAAATAAGGGCTTATGTGGGACTGCTGATCTTGTCCGGTGTGTACCGTTCAAGAAACGAGTCATTGTGCAACCTCTTTAGTGAGAAAACCAGACGGCTGGTTTTCCGGGCCACCATGTCGGTAAAAAGATTTCTTCACATCACCAGGGCGTTGCACTTTGATGATAAACTTTCCCGACCCCAACGCCGTGGTGACAAACTGGCTCCAATACTCAAAGTCTGGGACATATGGGTGCACCGCCTCAAGATGCTGCCCAGACAGAGACGTGTGTGTGGACGAGCAACTTGTGCCATTGAAAGGCAGGTGCGGATTTAAGCAGTACGTGCCAAAAAAGCCTGCTAAGTATGGCCTGAAGGTTTGGGCCCTATGCGATGTCAAGATGTCATACGCCTGGAAAGTGCAAGTCTACACAGGCAAAGGTCAACCAGGGGATGAGGGTGGTCCTGGAGATGACAGATGGGCTCCAGGGACACATCTTCGCCTTCACAAAGACGCACACCCTGGTGTCTTACGTCCCCCGACACAAAACAAACATCCTCCTGCTGGGCACAAAGCACCAGACTTCATCCATAACCAATGACGCCAAGAGAAAGCCAAAAATGATAACTGAGTACAACAAATGTAAGGGAGGTGTCGACAATCTTGTTAAGGTAGGTGTCATTACCCATCAGTTACGCACACATTTATTCATTCTTGCTCATATATTCTTGTGTAAAATATACATAAGTTTAATGTATTTGGGGTTTTTTTGGTTTTTTTTATGTTAGGCTGTCGCCACCTCTTCATGCAGGAGGCACACAGCACGGTGGCCATTGGCCCTATTCCACCACCTCCTTGATGTCTCCCTCTACAATGGCTACGTCTTGTGGAACGAAATTGACCCATCATGGCAGCAGGCCAAATCACACAAGAGGAGGCTGTACATTGAGGAGGTGGGAGAGATGTTAGTCCAGCCACAGATAGCTAAGAGAGGCTACCTTCCCCGCTCATCACTCACAGCAGATTTGGTGAGAAGTGCGCAGGGTACTGCTGCTGCAGGCCCCTCTTCAGGCACTAAAACGAAAAGCAGGAGGCAATGCGAGTTTTGCTCCGACAAAAGCAGAAGAGTTGTGACCACCTGCTGCCAATGTGGAAAAGTCACATGCCAAGTCCACAGTCTATCGAATTTCCCAGAGGAACCCACCCGAGGGATTAATAAAGTTCTAATAAAGTTCTATCTTTCCATCTGCAGCATCTGCTCCACCTGAGCAGGAATGTCAGAATGATGGAATGTACCAACATCCTAAACTATTTATAGCGAATGCAAAATACAACCAACTTCTTGAATATTCTCAGAATTTTGAAGAACCCACCATTAAATCTTAGCAATCACCTAAAAGCAAATGTACAATCACTCAAAAACACATCCTAACACCCCTATATGAAATAAAACCACCAGATAAGTACAACAATCTGAAAAGCAAACAATACAATTAAAGTCTACCTGTGGCTGGAATGAGGCATGACGTGACCACAAGTCTCCATTTGCTGACATTTCCTTTTTATTTCACTTGGTTGCTGTTACAAATGCACCTTGGCTGCAGCGTCCCAGCTGCCAGCCAGACACACTCACAACAAACAACAACCACACAACAGGACCCTACATGTGCAAGGTAGCAGGCTTTTAAGTTTGCTTTCATCACTATTTTCATTCTTTTTCACTTGCAGCTGAGTTACATTTAGGAACCAAAACTACAAGCAGACACTGTCACAACCTCTGCAACTGAACAACTGAGGACAAACCAACTATCCTGAGCAGGTCTTGCATGGCAGTGAACATTGTGAAGAAAGCTACCTGTGTTTTGTTTTTCTTTTTAAAAAATGTATTTATTTTCAAAAATATAAAAGTTCCACTGCAGCAATTGCCCTGATAACTACAGATAAAGCACAGATGATATAACTGTGATGGTGTAGAAGGCTCTTTGCTTTGATTGGTCAACCTGTTTCTTTTCTCCACTTGCTTCCCCTGGCCCTGGACGAATCAGAACACAGAGAACAGGCTGCAAAAAGATATGACTGTTACTGATAAAATCAAAACACATAACAATTGTATGGAGAGTTCATTTTGCAAAACTAGAGCTCCAAAGCTCAGTCCAAAAGATGCATGCACAGCCAATGCTGATGTTTCTGATCTTGACCCAATGGGTGTTTCTTGGCCCAGGTAGGTGATTGGATGAACAACAGCCAGGTAACGTTCTACACAGGTCAGGATGTGGACAATTATCCTCCTGTAAAAAGTCATATAATAAGCATTTAATCCAAGGTTTGTCAGTGCGGAGTTATTAATATTATTGCTACCAAGAACAAAGAAGCTCCCAAAGATCCAGATCAGCTCCATGGCAGCCATGTGGTAGGTGAAGATGTCAGAGTAGCTGTTTTGAAGGAGTGCTGCTGCCGCTATTGCCTATGAACCAGGTAGAGGACGATAGTGGAGAGAGGGAGGAGGAGGATGACACCCAAGGTATTGATGGTAATGGTTATGTATCTGTTAGTGATGGGTCGGTCGCGAACAAAATGGCTCTTAGAGCCGGATCTTTGACGTGAACATCGCGAGCCGTGGTTTTTTTTTTTGCTTTCTCTCACCCTCTCTCTCGCACTTTTTTTCCGCTTCACTCCGCATGCGAGCCTTGTGCTTTACGCTGAGAAGATGGGGGAGGGGCGGTAGTTACACTCAGTAGCACAGGAACAGAGCGAGGGGGAGAGACAGAGAAAGAGAGCCAGGGACAACAACGTCACATTAGAAAGGTATAGTAATCATCCACAACTATTTTCAGTTGCAGATGATAAAGGATTCAGAAAGTTTATTCATGCGGGCCCATATGACAGAGAATATGCATGTTCTTTTTGTTTTCATATTAGAATTTATATGTAATTGTGTTGTGGTTTGCAGTGTTTTGTGTTGTTTCACTTTAAATTTGTAAAAGGAAAAAGCTGAAAATTTAAATAGTTAAAAGTTGAAATGTGAATAGTTGATTTTTGTATTATATGATTTATTTATTACATTTTCTGTGGAGTGAATAAATAAAAGTATATTTACGGTGGCCCCTAGAGACAAAGCACATACAAACTTCAAATAACATACGAACACTTAAAACACGTAAAAACTCCAAAACACGTAAAAACACGTACAAAGTCCAAAGCACGTACAAACCCCAAAACACGTAAAAACTCAAAAGCACATAAAAACTCAAAACATGTACAAAAGACAACAGAAGTGCTCCAGGATGCTAGTGTTGAACTTTTGTTACCTAGTGGCTACACAAGCCAGCAAGTACCAAATTGTGTAATTTAAGTGATCTAGGTAGCTCTGTTTTGGAAGTTCAGAGCTACCTAGATCACTTATGCTAGAAATGTGTTTTGGAGTTTGTACGTGGTTTTTGGAGTTTGTACGTGTTTTGTCTCAAGGGGCCACCGCATATATTTATATATCAACATATAGAAATAAAACCACTTTTTTTTTTACATTAGTAATTCCTTTTGTGCATACTTTTAAATTATTGTTAATAATAAATTAATTAAAGCAACAAAAGCCGGTTGGGAGCCGAAAGAGCCGGCTCTTTTTAGTGAGCCAAACCGAAAGAGCCGGTTCTCTAAAAAGAGCCGGAAATCCCATATACCACTAAGATGTTTTCAGAAATATGCGAGCAGGAGATGGTGGATGCTATATTACTACTAGTATAATACTTGTAACTCTGTAGCAGACAACAGTTTGATAAAGTGCTTTGCAAAAAAAGGCACCAAAAGATTAGATTCTATAACTTTCAAAGACATTTAGTTTATATAATACAGTAAATGTATACGAATGACCTGCAATAATTCAGTCACTGACATTATCCATGACACTAGCTAAGAATTTCCTAAATGCGTGGAGATTAAAGAAAAATTATTTTACCTGGATATAATTGTTTCTTTTTTCTTTTTTTTTTT
>NW_005187944.1:10270-11453 GCF_000239375.1 Pundamilia nyererei
TTTGCAAAAAAGCAGCATATGCATCAAAATAAACTATTTCCAGCAGTGCAATATGAGTCCTAAGCATCCCAGAAACGACACAGAAAGTCATAAAGTCAAACATAACTTTTAAAAAGACCAGTATAGGCCCTGATACGGTGGCCCTGAAGTGCAAATCACACCAACAAATTGTTAAACACAACAACAAAATTGAGAGGCCCTGAAGTGCAAATCACACCAACAAATGGAGAATCACAAAACAAAATTGAGAAGCACAAAAACAATACTGAGAATCACAAAACAAAATTGAGAAGCACAAAAACATTACTGAGAATCACAAAATCAAATTAAGAAGCACAAAAACAAAACTGAGAATCACAAAATCAAATTTAAGAAGGACAAAAACAAAATTGAGAAGCACAAAAACAAAAGAAGAATCACAAAAACAAATTAAGAAGCACAATTACATTAAGAAAACCGGAAAGGGTAGGTACCAGTCGGCAACAGGAGACATCACTGATTGGATGTCCGCGCTGTTCGTCTTTGGAACCGGAAGTTACTCTGCCTGTAGCGCATTTTGTTTGAAGAAGAACGGCGGAATTTTTAGCTCTATCTGTGGGAAAAAGCTGGTTGAGGAGTCACCGAACTTTTGCAGCAGCTGTGGCGAGAGGCTTTATCACGCATCTTGCATCGGAGACACTTCACTCCCATTGAGTAAGTTAATAAGCATAATAAAATGTTTGTTATTTATTGATTTATTAGCCTCGCGTTAGCTGTTTCCAGACCATAGCAGACCAGAGGGCTTTTCCACTAAGCGAGCTCAGAAAATCGAGGCTCATTTGAAAATGCACGCAGCTGTCAAAATGACTGCTCAAGACCTTTCTAGTAGTGAAGGTTTGAGGGCAGTTCTAGTGTTAACAAACCTCGCAGCTAGGGTGCCACGGACCAGACTTGTCCACATGCATATTGCATTATGAATGAGCAGAAAGACTGCAGGTTATAGCCTCGTTCCTGGAACTGAATTTGGGGCAATCGAGCCTGGATTTTCAGAGTGAGCCTGGCTTTTCGGATTAGCTTGCTTCGTGGAACAGTCCTCTGAGCATTTCCACAACTGAAACGATAATAAATTAGTTCATTTATTATGTTTGGTTAACTTTAGGAACTAACACTATTATGTGTCTATACATTAAAACTTACTGGTGTA
>NW_005187944.1:12891-14750 GCF_000239375.1 Pundamilia nyererei
AGCTTGATTTGTTTTCATGTTTTATAGTTGGAGAAAACTCAGACTTGTCTGACTCTGACCCAGAGATTGTTATTAAAAGGCCCTCTGAGTTTGATCTTGCTGATACACTGGTAAGTACAATTTAAATTTTTTTATAGAGTTTTCTTGTTGTTTAGCCACCACCATTTGCCTCAGTTCAGTAAAACAGTTAATAGTTATATGTAAAATACATTTTGTGTGTGGGTGTGTGCGTGCTCGCGTGCGTGTGTTTGTTTGTTTGTTTCAGCCATGGGAACTTCAACATGAAAGCAGTCCTTTACAGAAAGCGGCAGAATATGAGTAAGTGATATTTTAAGAACATGTAATCTTTTACTGTTTTTTGCTTACACTTTGTATTAATGAGATATACACTTTTGTCATTCATTCTGTATATGGTTTTTGGAACATGGACTACATAATACATAATATTGCTTGTTTGTTAATCAAGATGCTTAAATATTTTCAATGTCAATTAATATTTTCACAGTACACAACAATAATGCTTTTCTTTGTTCTCTAAGGAAGGGTGCTGGGGATCTTGTGCTTGCTAATGAAGTACAACAGGTAAAAAACTATTTTATCAGTAAAACAGTGCAGCAGACAATCTCCACCGCCTTTACTTTGCAATTAGATAACGACTCACTGTTTGCTTATTACATTCATTGTTATTATACAATGCATTTCACATCCTCAGTTTTCATACTATCAATAGATTATAACATCCACCCCTTAAAGGTACAATAAGTCATACCGGTACATGAAATAATCACAAAGCAGTCTAATATCTCAATCATGTTGGAAGGAAGGTTACATTGAAACTAACTGTGTATGACTCGTCTTTGTCATCTAGAATCTTCTGGCGCTGATCCGTAGCCATGAAACTCATGGAACGGGAGGAGAGAGAGTCACTCGTTTGTTTATAAAGATAGACTGCAGTACACAAATTTGACCACAGGATGTTCCTCCTATTTCATTCTTACTTATTATACCTTTAGATAATCTATTGGGATAGGGAACCTAAGGTACATCCATCTACTTCCGGACCATGGGTCCCCTACTGCTAAAAAAATAGGAGTCTATGAGCCAATAAAAATTATTTTCTGATCCCATTTGATGTGTGCCATGGAATTAAAATATGATGTCCGTGAAGTATATAAACCCATTTTGATGCCAAAAAGTGCTTAAGCGACAGGTGGCAAAGGTTATTTTAGGTTTTGTTTGAAAAGACGTGGCGAAATGTAAATGTTCCTCTCACAAAATTGACATCATCGAACCAGACACAGAGAAGAGGAAAAGCTTAGTTTTGTTTAGCGAGCTTCGAATCCTTCTTCCAGGATGATATATACACACAATTATTATAAATGTATGTAGTTTGACTCTTTTACATTAGATTCTTCAGAAAAAAAATAGTAGAACCGTTCTATATAACTGGAACTGCATGTTTATGCATTTGTCTTTTTGCATCTACACTTTGTGTACATGTTTTCACTCTGCAGAAACTACACACAGCTGTTTGAACCGATTGTGATTGTGATTGATGATGAAGATCCTACTCCTAACGAAGCCAAAGCTGAGCCCCCAGAAGAACCTGTGTCAGTAATTTAAACATTTGAATCCAATTAACTGCCATCTTGTTCTGTACAAGACATCATGCAATCATAAGAGAAGTATATACACATTTAAAAAATAAGTTTCCCTTTTTTTTAGAGACACCAATTTGCAGGCACATGAAATTATTGCAAATTTGGCACTGGAACTTGACCACAAGAAGGTCAGCAGGTTCAATATATCAAGGTCAGCTGTATGGGATGGAGCTGTTAGAGGATTTCGACGCAGCACAT
>NW_005187944.1:16703-20173 GCF_000239375.1 Pundamilia nyererei
CTTAACCATTAAACAAGCTAATAGGGCAGGGATACGACTGTCTTCTGCCACAAAATAAAGTAAATTCGTGCTCATGTAAGGTCATATTTATGGAATGTTTGCTTTTCTGTAGCTTTAGTTCAACTTATTCTTCTAAAATCTGTTTTTATTATTATCTCTGTTGATAGTGTGTCAGCGGTGACATTACCAGCACATAGCCACAGCCGCTATAAACATGCTGATAGGATGATGTTGCTTCTGCAGCCAGCAGCGAGAACACTCAATACAGACTTAAAATTCAGTGTAACAGTTATCTAAATGTTGCGTGTCCTTTTTGTAAGCCCAGAAAATAAAATTAAATAAAATGACAACCTCTAGCTTCAAGCTAATGTAAGCTTCATGCTATTGTGAGGTTGTTAAATTTGCAAATATGCGCTTCAAATATTCTACATGAATCATTTATATTTTTGATCTAAACATAATTCAGTCTCACGCTTTTCACTTGTTTTTAAAAGACTGTTCAGTCTTTTAAAATAAGTCAATTAAAATAATCGAAAATAGTTATGTTTTCTGTTGAAACCCCGCCCCTATAGGGTGTGTTCTGCGAGGGAAGATTGACTGTGGTGTCTGCCATTTCTTCTCTTTGTGGGAGGCGTACATTTGGCGCAGAGCTCTATTTTGTCGAGGTAAATTAAACTTAAAACTAAATTTTCGAAAGGAAATGAAGATAAAATCTATCAGATGTGTGAATTTTTACCGAGGTAGTTTTTTGTATATACTTTTTTTTTTTTTTTTTGTATATACTGCTGTTGAGCAACATAATGGAAAATAAGAATTATTCCTCAAATTAAGTGACGATAATGCTAGCTTAAGCTGCAGGGCAGTATTATGCGTGTTAACATCTTTTCCAACAAACTTGTGTGCATTTAGTTAACTGGTGTTATTAAAAATGTTTTACAAAAAAAAGAAAGGTATGAAGGGCCTGCAGTAGCCATTAGTGCCAGAGAAATTGTAAGTTTTTTGTATTTTCTGGGTCATTGTGACAATATAATTATTTGAAATGTATTGACTTTTTCTTTACAGATATTTGGTGCTTGTCCCTGCTGAGAGGCAGATTGTTGTCACTTCAGAGCAATTCTCTAGTGCTGTTCTGTAGTGGTATTAAAGTTAATGTTGTAATAATATTTTGTTTGTTAGTGAAGATTTGCATATGTTATCTTACTTTTTGTAAATTTTATTTTGCAGAAAGATCAAATTAAATTATGTAACTAAGTATTACTGAAAGAGAATTTTGGTGGTAGGATACAGATGTGTAATATTCCAGTTATCAACATTGTACTTAGTTTTAAGTTTTTGGATTAGGTTTGGGTTGCCACATGGAATATTTTTTTTTTCAGATAAAGGTGCGTAGTAATTTACCATATATCTGTAATGCTTTAATCAGATGGAAAATTGCTTTAATGTATAATTAATAACCATGATTAGTTTATTTTTAAAACACACATAGAACTATGTTGAACAGTTTGTCTACATCTTTAATAGATGCTAAATGTTTTTATAATTGAGGCAAAATTTGATATTTTCTAGATATCGTATCCTGCCTGTGAAACAAAATTTACCTCTGTCCTGAGTGTCCCTAAAGGCTCTGTAGGAGTGGTGAGTGTTTGAACTATAAATAGGGCAGTACTTTAAGCTTAAGTACATTTAAGCTCTACTAAATTGCATTGCAAATGTTAATGAATCTGTCTCTCTCCCTCTCCTCCTTCTCCAGTGAATGTGGCAGTGTAAAGGGTGCTCAGTATCAGTTAAAGGTATATTGGAGCTACTTAATCATTACAAACTCAAACATCCACACTTTGGGCGTACTTCCCGTTATCCATGTATGTATTCAAAATGCCCATGCACATTTAAGACATGGAACGCCTTAAATGTACATCAAAGTAGAGTGCATTCTTCACAAGACAGTCAGATTTTGAAAGAGTTATCTATATTTAGTTGTCACTTATGTTCCTGCAAAAACTTGGCAAATGAAAGGGAGTACTTTATTCATATCAACTCACATCTAAAGAAAAATGAAAATGTTTCTTGCATGTTTGTTGGTTGCAGTTTTCAGACTTGTATTTATGGAACCTTTAAATCTCACAAGAGTCGCAGACATACACCCCATAACCTTGCAGATTTTAAACCAGGTACTGTGAAGAAATCTACAGTAGCATCTCTGTCATCATTTCCTGATGAAAAGTGTGAGGAATTTGTCGAGGAGGATTCAAATTGTATATCGGTAGATTGCAGTGATCAAGATAAAGCCCTGCCAAATGCAATAAAGCAGCAGCTTGCAGCGGCCTTACTGAAGTTGGAGTGTTTAGTACATGTGCCAGGTACAGCTATTGATGAATTTTTACAAGAACTTTATCATTTAAAAAGCGCTGCATCAGTCCCAGTATCTAGAGACTTCATAACTGAGATCTTTAGCCGTCACCATCTTCAAGTTGAAGACTCTGTAGTTGAAGAAATCCTTGCAGCAGTTTGTTTATCTGACCCTCTTCAAAAAGCAATAGGAAAAGGAGGCCCTCTTAGCACCACATATCAACGTAAACAATTTTACAGGGAAACGTTTGGTGTTGTGGAACCAGTTACCTACATACTTGATCAAAAAAAGAAGCGCACCTTTCAGTATGTCCCACTGTTACAATCATTACAGCAACTTTTAAATAGAAAAGCAATTCTTGATAAGGTACTTGAAAGTCATAGAGGAAAGGACGAAACTGAAGTTGACCCATCTTATGAGTACAAGTCTGTTAAAGATGGTTATCATTTCAAAAACAACTGTTTCTTGAATGCTGATGAGTTGCGTATATCACTTTGTTTGTATGTAGATGATTTTGAGAGCTGCAATCCCCTAGGGACATCTTGAAAGAAGCACAAGCTTTTTGGTGTTTATTGGATACCAGCAAACCTGCCCCCAGGCTGTCACTCTGCTTTATCATCTATTTATCTTGCTGTGCTTTGTAAAAGTGATGATGTTAGAGCATATGGTTATGACAAAGTTTTGGAACCTCTTGTGGAAGATCTTAAAAGTTTGGAGGACCATGGTGTGTATATTGCTTTGTTAGGAAAATCTCTCAAAGGTACTTTGCATAGCATTGTGGCTGATAATTTGGGAGCACACAGCATTGCTGGCTTTGTTGAAAATTTTTCTGGTGATTACTTCTGTCGGTTTTGCACAGCAAAACGTTGTGATAGTAATTCTCACAGTGTTGCTTCAGGTTTTTTTGGCCTCCGAACTAAAGCAGTTCATGCAGAACATGTTAAAAAAGCCTCTGAGAACAGCACACAATACTTGGGGGTTAAACAAGATTGTGTTTTTGCAAAACGATTGTCACATTTTCATGTAGTCTCTGGTTTTCCCCCTGACATTGCTCACGACTTATTTGAGGGTATTGTGCCAGTAGAGGTGGCTCATTGCTTAGCATCACTGATATCCAAGAAGA
>NW_005187944.1:37845-51330 GCF_000239375.1 Pundamilia nyererei
GATATACAGCTATACAGAAATGGGAACTGTGCAAGTTGTAAACAGTTGTAGGGTTAAAAATTATCGTATGTACAGAATGATTATTACAGAGCTATACAGTAGTGCAGTTAAGATAAGTGAGATATAATTCCTACAGAGGCTATATAAAGTGCTAGTGGTTGTGAGTGGTGGTTCAGTCCATGTTATTATTGGGTGTTTGAGGGTACAGTTGTCCATTGTATAGTAATCATCCACAACTATTTTCGGTTGCAGATGATAAAGGATTCATTAAGTTTATTCATGCAGGCCCATATGACAGATAATGTGCATGTTTCTTTTTGTTTTCAAATTATAATTTATATTTAATTGTGTTGTGGTTTGCAGTGTTTTGTGTTGTTTCACTTTAAATTTGTAAAAGGAAAAAGCTGAAAATTTAAATAGTTTAAAGTTGAAATGTGAATAGTTGATTTTTGTATTATATGATTTATTTATTACATTTTATGTGGAGTGAATAAATAAAAGTATATTTACAGTGGCCCCTAGAGACAAAGCACATACAAACTTCAAATCATGTACGAACTCTGAAGTATGTATAAACTCCAAAACACGTAAAAACACGTACAAACTCCAAAACACGTAAAAACATGTACAAACTCCAAAACACGTAAAAAGACGTACAAACTCCAAAACACGTGCAAACTCCAAAACACGTAAAAACTCAGAAGCACATAAAAACTCAAAACACGTACAAAAGACAACAGAAGTGCTCCAGGATGCTAGGGGCAGTGTTGAACTTTTGTTACCGAGTGGCTACACAAGCCAGCAAGTACCAACGACCGGATTTGGTGTGTGGTAATAACAGGTAAATGAACATTTTTAAAAAAAAAATTAAAGCAACAAAACAACCTGAAGAGCCGGTTTGGAGCCGGAAGAGCCGGCTCTTTTTAGTGAGTCGAACCGAAAGAGCCGGCTCTCTAAAAAGAGCCGGAAATCCCATCACTACTCATTACTCCTTCTAAATTCAGGATGGCCAGTTGCTCATCACAGCAGCCACTGACATTTTCAGACCTTCAGATGTATATGACAAAACTGATTCAGTAGCATCCGTGTGATCTGATGAACAACAAGTTAATTCCTGAGCCACTGTCGCACGCTATTCGGTTCACAAAAGAACAAGTTGTGCTGCTTCCTACTTTTTTGACTAAATTGCTGTCTCCTCTGAAATCTTAAATATTTTTCACATAGATGAGCAAACAGCTGGTACTCACCAACTTTCTGACCCTGTACACCGATCAGAGTCATGATGGTCATCACTGAAGAGAGATAAAGATTTACTAAGATACATGTTGAATCCTACAGCTACTAATAAATTCATTGTCACAAAAATACTTTTGTCTTAAAGTAAAAAGAAACAAAAACAAAGTCATATTTTTTTACAGAATTATTAATTTAGCATTTATAGTAATGTGGAAAAAGAGAAAGTACTCACACAGTATGATACAGAGATCTCTGATCTCCATGTCTCCTTGCCGCAGACTGAAGACTGACGTATAAAATCAGTTTTCAGAGGGCATCTACTAAAACAATTATAATATTAATTTAATATTTTTATGACTTTAGGCAATGAAACAATATAGTTTTACAGTTTCCAAAGAAGCTCAGTTGCTTTTGTGTTAAGTCAACCCTCACTGTTTCAGTTCACTGTCAGTGGGCGGAACAAAAAACCCATTCAGACTAATGCTGTGTTTGATGCAGCTTGTAGACTGGTTCATGTTTCCTGTGCACAGTTGGGTGAACTGTGCTGAGATATGTCACAGAAGTAGTGAACATTTGAAACATCTTCCAGGGGTACTCAAGGAATTACCAAAGTCGTTGAAGCTATTTTTCGTCACAGGATAGTTAATATCGCTATAGATAAATAATTGCAATTCCGTTATTCACACATAGTTCAGGTTTACATGAATGTAAGTCACACTTCCATTCAGGTATACTCAGAAAGTGTTAGAGAGAGTGTGATGGTAAGCCACACATGGTAAGACTCACACCAGTAGTTCGTGTCACTACTCGTCCAATATATTATTTCATTATTAAATTAGTTCATTTCTCCATCACACCTTGCAATGTTTATATGAAGTGCACACATATCAATGCTGCAAGGTTAAATTATATTTTATGTTGTATTAATACCAATTTTATTTTGTTTGACATACCTGGTGGTTTGGCTTTTTCTTACTGGTAAAGGGCTGGGGGATCTGAAGTTCTCCTGAGAGTCTCAATGGACTGAACCACATGCTTCATTGCCTGGAAGGTGTTTAGAGTTTATGTCATTGTTTTGTGTTGGTTGGTTATGTGGCAGCCATTTTGTCTTCTCTTCATGTGTTATATATTTTAGCTAAACCAGTAATAAAGTTCCCTGATATGTCAATGCAAGAAGTCAGTTTGGCTTATGTATGTTTGAGATTTGTTTGTTATTATTTTGAGTTTAGTTTATTGAGTTGACCTCTTTTATTTGTCAGTCCAAGCTTTGGATTTGTT
Source organism: Pundamilia nyererei (assembly GCF_000239375.1). Classification (NCBI taxonomy): domain Eukaryota; kingdom Metazoa; phylum Chordata; class Actinopteri; order Cichliformes; family Cichlidae; genus Pundamilia; species Pundamilia nyererei. The sequence continues at coordinate 40,360 of NW_005187944.1, forward strand.
AATAATTTTTTCACATTTCTGGGTAAATACAAACTTTATTTTTGAACTAAACACCTGTGTGCTCTATACTGCTTTACTACTTGGTCCCCGACAGAGAGCATCTATGCATGTTGAATGAGCACCTCATCACAACAGCTAAACCATATCCTGTTATTCATTATCATTATGTCACCAAAACTCGCTGAGCGTTTGACTTTTGCTTTCACACATTTTTGACCAAACAAATGGAAAAAGGCACTTAATTTTCTTTGGCTTTATTAAATAGCTTCTGCTGCAGCATGAAACAAAACATCACTTATTATGTCTGGGTACTAGACCACAATTCAGCCAAAGACATGTTCAGTCTCAAACAGGTTTACTTCATTGCTGACCACAAACTTGGTTCTTCTGTTTTGAGAAAGTAATATGACACCTTCCGAGTAGTGGTTGACCACACTAGGTAAATTTGAAAGCTGCAGGAGCTTTTTTCTTGTAAAAGCATTCATATATGTGTACAAGGACAAAGCAAATGAAACTGAAAGCAGATGATTAAATACACATGAACTACAATAAATTATATACAAGCACATCAAATCCAGCTGCACTGCTTTTAAATTGGAACAACTGTATTTAATTGTGTTACTACATTGTTATTACATTAACCAGTCCAATCTAAAGCTCCACACTTATCTAAGGTTATGAGCTTTGGGTAGTGACTGAAAACAATAGATCAAGGATGTAACAGCTGTTGAAATGCTAGTGTTTCACCACCAGGCAGAGCTCTTGTAATGCTAATGCCATTAATGCATTTTATTTTATGTTTTTATTTTTATGTTAAACATGTTTAAAATGTTCCTATTTGTATACAGGATTAGTATACTGTTAATTTGACACATGCAAAATAATTGATTTAAGTAAGTTTAAGGTAAGGGCAGAGGTCACTTCTATTTAGAAAAAAGGTCAGAGAAGCTGCTCATGGTGACTGTGTAGCCGTGTGATTATCAAGCTAAGGAAGAAATAATAAGTTTCCAAATACACCAGTTTGTCCACTGGTGTGTTTGTTTATATTTTCGGAATTTTATATTGTCATATGTTTTAATGTTGAAATATAATGTATTGGACATTTGTGTTCACCAGTTGTATGGTGTACCTGTGTATGTTAAGAGGATCACAGTAAAAAGCAGTAAAAAAGAACTCTTGTGTCTCGTGTATGTGTAGAAGCCAGCATAAAGGATATATATGACGGAAATGAGCTTTCTCCGAAAGGTGGCTGGCCTCTGCCTTAGAGAGGGAGAGGTCAGACTAGAGTCAAAGCAGGTTAGGTGGTTTGGGGATGTGATAAGGATGAGGATGCCTCCTGGGTGAGGTGTTTCTGGCATTTCTCACAGACCCAGTTGGGGCAGACCCAGTACATGCTGGAGAGATTATATCTCTTGGCTAGTCTGGGAACGCCTTGGTGTTCCCCTGGACAAGCTGGAGGAGGTGGCTGGGAGGTCTGGCCTTGTCTGTTTAGAATGCTGCCACCGCGACTTTGCCCTGAGTAGGTGGAAAAAGATGGATGGAAATTTCACAACATTAACTTTTAATGAAGAAATAAATGCATGCCTTTGATGAAGATACTTCATCTGATTCAGCCCTAACTATATGCCATTGCAAAAAGGTTTAAAGTTTGAAGCTTAAAGGTTTGAAGCTTAATCTTAAAAGTAGAGATAGTGTATGTTCCACAAAAGAGGAGCCTGAAAATTGAAGGCTCTGCCGTTCCATTCTACTTTTGATTCATTAAAATAAAATAGGTCCTGCTTATTTAAGACCTTGTATGTGAGGAGCAGGATTTTGAATAAAATTCTGGATTTAACAGGAAGCCAATGAAGGGAAGCCAATACAGGAGAAATATGCTCTTTCTTTCTAGTCCCTGTCAGTACTCTTGCTGCAGCATTTTGAATTAACTTGGATCAACTTATGTAAAACATTATAATAAGAGAAGCCCTCACAGTGAAAAGTTATTGGCTCATAATCAAGGAACTGTGATCTGTTTTGAAAAACACAAAAACTGCATCTGAGTCAAAATAAAGATTCACTTTATTTTTTTGTATTTTTTTAATAACTGAAATGGGAGAGCAAACTAAATGAAATCACAGGGCAAAATAATAAATCTCAAATTGCATGAAATGATGTTCATGCAGTTTAACTAGCCAGTACTTACCAACTCTCTGATCGTGTGCACAACAGGATCATCACACTCATCACTGAAAAGACAAAAAAGTGCTAAACTTTAAAGCTACTGATAAATGTATTTGTTATTTGGCATTGTGCATTTGTTATGATTCCTCGACATAAAACTTTTAAAACAACACAGTAATTTAAAAACTTTACTAACTTAAACAGATTCCTTATATTTTAGTTTTAATCTGGGAATGAAGAAAGTACTCCGTGAGTCTTTCTGCAGACCAACAGACTCTCTTTGTGTGACTAATTTGAAAGAACTCTAAATAGTTTTCAGAGAACCAGAGGTGAGGTTGTGGTAGGTCATCTGACACAAAGACAGCCTGATGCTGCTTTCAGTGAAACTTGTAGTTATTTAACCTTCATCTTATGCTTGGATTAGAGCAGCAATGGGTTCGTTATTCTTCTGCTTTCTTTATTTAATCAAACAGTTACTCTACATTTTGTGATGAAGCCAATTTTAAACTGAAGCTGGAAGCAGCGAAAAAGAGATCCACATAACTATGTCAAGCAATGTCAGAATTATTTGAATACATACATAAAAGTTGGTGTTTTCTGATACATATAGACGATTGTTTTAATCTTCTACTGCAGAAGATAAAAACAATGCTTTATAGTGAAGACACACATTTCAGTGCAAACTTGTCATCTTATGCTGTGTTTAGCAGGAAGAGTTGTGGACCCAATATGAGGGAGTCAAAGGCTGAACTGAACTCAGAATCAGTTTTATTTGAATAATTAATTTAAGTTACATTTGTATTATATTATAACATATTTATATTATATTTATATTATAAGTTATAAGTTAAATTTGAATAATTTAACTGGCAGGAACTCGGAGATCCAAACAGGCAAAATATGCAGCAAGAACGAGATCGTGACACTGGATGGAGAGAGAGAAAGACCATATATACGCAAGAGGGAATCAGGGCAGAGGGAAAACACCTGCGGAAGATGGATGGACATAATCTAACTGATGAGACAGGGGAAGCAAAACTGAACATGTGCACACAACAAAAGACTGTCAGAATAAAACAAATAATAAAACACAAGAAACACGTGAGATGCAGTTTGTCTAAATACAGAGAACAGATGGAGGAAACAGACACAAGACCACGAAGACACAAAATGGGGGCGAGTGAGTGAGGGACAAGCAGCATGACAGAAACCGGACAGACACACAGAGACATGAATGGGAAACAGATGAAAAAACATGGTGACAAGACAGACTTTACAGTGAGGTACAACTAACTAACACAGGAGATTCTGGGGAGGCAAGACCAAGACAAACAGGACACGAAAGAGAACAGACCAAATAAACAAGTAACTAAGAACTAGAAATACACATGATTAAACTACAAGCAGAAGGAAACTAAACAATACCAAATAAATAATAAGAAACACATATCACCACAATAATAATCAAAGTCCAAAAACACAAAAACACTGGGTCATTAGAGTTCCAAAAAAAGAACAAGCAGTTTAGGGGCCTGGCCACGTAGCCAGTGGCCTAGACAGAGCAGTTCGGGTCGGCCGTGCGGCCAGCAGCACGGAGCCCTCTCATTGGGTTCTGGGACTGGCTAAACACCAGCTGTCCCCACCTGAGAAACGGGTATGGTTGGAGGGATGGGCTTGCTTCTTGCTAACGGACAGTCTCACACACAGACAGAGTTCTGGCAAGCAGAAAGGTGACAGTTTATTTAGAAAAGGGGTGAACCACAGTGCTATATATATATTTTAACAGTGAGTTGGGCAGGGGTCCAGGGGGAAGAGGAAAGGGAATCCACACACACACATTCCTCTTCAGCACCATCACCACCACTTCTCTTCTGCACACACTCACTCCTCTTCAGCCACTCTCATCCAGATCTCCACTCATGCTGCCGTACACAGGAATCACAAGGGAAGGTCCGTCACAAGGTCCAGTGAAATCTATATATAGAGAGCACAGGTTAGTTCAACAGGTGAGTAAACAAAGAGCGATTTCTAAGAAAGAGGTGAGAAAACAAACACAAGTTCAACGTTCCCACAACTAACTGCTCCGTGCCAGAGAATTAAATAGTTACAGAGCACCCTGGACTGATCATTAACAGGTGGTGGCAATCAGCGCAGATTCGCGAGCCAAGAGCAAGAGCCCATAACGAGCTCCACCCAGGCAGGCAGGAGAGAGTGACAGAGAACCAAACATAAACAAAACCTGCAGCCATCACGAGCCAGCCAGAGAGGGACGGGGACCATGACACTAGGAACAGGGAAAGGCGCAAGAAGTAGCTGGACATCAGCTGCCCCTGCATGAGGAACATGTACAGGTGCAGGAATGAACTGGGTTATGGCTGCCCTCATCTGGGGAGCAGGTGATGGCTGGACACCAGCTGTCCCCACCCCAGGAACTAATATGGGTGCGGGAACCAGTGGACCAGTATAAGTTTATTGTAATTAATTAAAGGGAAGCACAGAGAAGCTGAGTACGTCTCATAACCATTTCTTCATCATCGCTAACACTCAGCTTATGACTTCTGCTTTCACACAGTGCGGTCAAACAAAAGTAGAAAGCCACATAATTTTCTTTGACTATATTGAACAGAAACGCCACTTATTTCTGAGTACAAGACCACATCTAAGTTAGAGACACGCTCAGTATCAGACTTTGCACCACTGACAACAAACTTGCATTTGCATCTGTTTTGCAAAATAAAGTAATGTGACATTTTCAGATTAACCCTTTAACACCTACCATAGAACCAAGTCCGCCAGAGCTTATATTATATTTTTACATGTTGTAGAGCCATTTTTGGGAGCATGTCAAGTTGCTATACATCAATACAACAATTATAGCCCATATTTTAATAATATGTATTCATTAAGTGCATAGTAATTACATAAATTGCAAAAAAGTGCAATAAACTACAAAAAAATTGAAAATCGTTTTTGCTTTTTTAACATATATTTCTAGTTATTTCTAGAAATTTAAGAGGCTTATCCCTCAAAACTGTAAATACAAAAAAGTTGCACAAAATAGTTTCCCACCACAGGAAATTTATTTTGAGTGTCTTCATAGTTTTATTTTTGAAATACATCAATTTTTATACACTGCAGGAAAAACGAAAATAAATATTATACTGCAAATTTGCAAAAAAGCAGCATATGCATCAAAATAAACTATTTCCAGCAGTGCAATATGAGTCCTAAGCATCCCAGAAACGACACAGAAAGTCATAAAGTCAAACATAACTTTTAAAAAGACCAGTATAGGCCCTGAGGCCCTGATGGTAAAAAAGACTACATTTCCGCGAAAATGACGTCACTTCCGGTTTCGGGCAGGTAATGGCGGAAATGCAAAAGTTCACACTGACGTCTATTCCAACGTAGGAAGTGTTATGAACAGCTGATCGAATCGGCAAAGCGTGTTTCTGGAATATTATGTTTTTGTTCCAGCAAGCGCTTTTTATGCAGTTTTTGCAAAGCTTTATGTGGAAGGAAACCGTGACCTAGGACAAGCTGATGGCATAAGATGTAAGTACAACTCCTCCGGTTTCATATGCAAATAAAATTATTGCGCTAGCTTACGTGGTTGCAGAGCTACCGGGATTTAAAAATAGTTACGTAAAACAGAGCGTGCCCGCTCCGACTGGCTCTAACGGGTTAATGGTTGACCACAATTAGCTTTTTTTCACGTAATGGTATTTATAGAGCTGTAAACAGATAAAGCAGATGGGACACCGGAAAGCACTAACAACAGTTATATAAGAAGCAAAGCACCTCCCATAGAACATCCTGAGGAACATGGTTTGAATGCCTTCTCCAAGTCCACAAAACACATGCAGACTGGTTGGGCCAACTCATGCACCCTCAAGTATCATCGAGAGCGTAAGGAGATTGTCCAGTGTTCCACCAACCTGGACAAAAATCGCATTGCTCTTCCTGAATCCAATGTTCGAATAATGGACAGATTCTCCTTTCCAGCACCCTGGCACCTTCTAGTCCCCCTTTTTGAAGTTCTGAAGCACCCCCACCCGGTCTGCCACTTCATAGGTACTGCCCATGATCTCCATGCAACATTGCAGAGGTGTGTAAATCAAGAGAGCCCTACAACATCCATAGTCTTCAGGAATTCAGGGTGAACCTAATCCAACCTAGCAGCCCTGCCACCGAGGAGTTGTTTAACTGCTTCAGTGACCTCACTCCCTGTGATGGAGAGTTGTCACCCCTATCCCAGACACTGCTTCTCCTATGGAAGATGTGTCAGTGGGATTAAGGAGGTAATCCCACTGACAAAGTATCCCTTCCACCGCCCGAGAATATCCTCAGTCAAAGTCAGCAGCGCTCCACTCACACTTTACCTTTTCCCCTCCTGAGTTGTCTGACCAGAATCTCTTCAAGGTAGTCCGAAAGTATTTTTCCATGGCCTCTCCGAAGTCCAGCCACTCAAACCACTGCCTGAGTTGTGTTCTGCTTGGCCTAAGTGTCCCCAATATCCCTTGAATGCTGTCAAAGCTCTGATGGAGGTGGGAGTTGAAGATCGTAGGGATGGGGTCATCTCCTAGGCATTCCCAACACACCCCAGGTCTGTCCAGCTTCCTCCCCCACAGTGTGATCCACCTGATCAGCAGGTGGTGATCAGTTGACAGCTCAGTACCTCTCTTTACGCAACTTTCCAATATATGGCTGTAGATCTGATGATATGATTACAAAGTTGATCATTGACCTGAGGCCTAGGGTGTTCTGGTGCCATGTGCACTTATGGACACATGAGCATTGAGTGAGTCCCCAAGTGGATGGCCCATTACGATGATTTTTTTAAATTGAGTTGCAACTTGTGGGTAAGTGTCACTAGACCCATATTCTGGACCCATATTTGACAGCCTGAGCTGTAGAATATGGATCTAGAGGACAGTACATCTTTGTCTAATAGAGGAAAGCAGTAAAGCTGAGAGGTCATCACTTATATTAACAGTAACATAACGGCTGATGATCTCTGGTTATCATTCACTGTGGTCATTCAATTTCATGTGAAATTTTAGGAAAATCTCTCATTCAGAGTTAGAAATGAAAATCAATACCATTTCTATCAGTCCGTTGTGTTACCTGCTGCTAGCAGGACTCTGAGGTAAAAACAAACAAACAAACAACCCTTTAATTGATTACCTGTGTGCTAAGCTATGGTATAATTTTCTGGCTCCTACTCAATATGTTGCATAAAGGAGAGAAAACATGGTTGTTCTTTATATAATACTCAACAAAGCAAATAAAAATATCCTACACGTTGAAAATTTTCACTAAAATCCCCAAATTTATAAATGATTAGATATACAAACAAAAATGCAGGTAATAGCAACAAGAAAACTAATTATGATTGTCTGCTTGTCAATTTAGAGACATGTTTTATAAAATACCTTTCTTCTTCCTGTTTTTTTTTCTTATAACAGCATACATTTCTCTGACTGGATTCACAATAGTGGCCGCTGTGGAAGCTGTAAAATAACAAAAGTTATCAAAATATATGAAAACAGGCACAGACTCTTACTTAGCTTAATAAATAGTCTATAGCCGTAGCCTATCAAAAAATAAATTAATTAAAAAATAAACTCAGTATAACTTCAGTACAATATCCAAATAATCAATAAGAGCATTTCTATTTCAAATTATATATCTTCCAGTTTCCTTCAGTTTGATGGTATAATAACATCACTGCCACAGTGTTTGTGTTCTGACCTGTTTGATCGTCGGCTGAGCCTGAACCATTGACTGTTGTTGATGGACAGAAGAAATTTGCTGAAGGGAAAAAAAAAGAATAATAAAATAAACTGTATCAACATAGCCAGCGAGAAAGAAATGAACATTTTTTTCAAACATTATGCACCAACTAAACTTAACCACATAATAAACGTAATCCATGTAAAAACATTTAGGTAGCAGCAATTGGTGGTTTTTTTACCTCTCTCCCAGCAACATTTGCCAAAGTGGTACAGTCCCACCAACAACAACAGAGCACCGAATACAGTAGTGGAAATGATCCAAGGTGTGGCATCACAGGTGAGAAGTCTTGTATCTTTGTAAATGTCTGGATTAGTTGCTGAAAGATTAAAAGCTAAAAAATTAAGCGGAAGATAAAATGTTAATTCAAGCTTCCTTATACTGAGATGATGTTTAAAACGTTACATATCTGGCATTAAAAGCTTCTAAGACCCTGAGGGACGGACAATCAGACAACACAACAGGAAGGTTATAAAGGCTTCAAATCACCCCTGACACTGAGCCAGCTCTCTGATGATTCTCCAACTCCCGAAATGCCACACTTGTAAAGTCCTTCATCAGACTTGGAAACTCTGTGGATTGTCACGTTTCCTGTGGAGCTATTATGGATGGGATGTCCATATTTATAGAAATCCGTTTTGAAGTTGGAAGAAGCCATCTTGTTTCTGCAGCACAGAGTCACATTTCCTTCCTCTATTACAGGAATGGCAGGACTCTCCAGGATCACAGAGCCAACTGTATAAGACAAGTCTGTGATTCATGTGACAATAAAATAATTTAAAATCACAAAATATTGTTACCTTGTTGTAAACATACCAGTGACAGTTATGTTGATTTTGTTGCTTCTGTTCCCTCCTTCAGTCTCACACCAGTACTCTCCACCGTCCTCTCGATAAACATTTGAAATGGTGCAGTATGATCCTGTTGGTGTTTTCATGTTAGTTTTATTACATGATTTTATTTTCCCTTTGAATTTATGAACAACTTGACAATAAAGGACCCCATCACAGTAAAATGTTACTGGTTCATATTCAAAGAACTGCAGTCTGTTTGGACTGATTCGAAAGGACACTGCATCTGAGAAAAGAACAAACGAAAAGACTCACTGATGAGCTTTACCTAAATATAGAGAAAACAACATTTCAGGAAAAAAGGAAAATGAACTGAAAATATGCACCATAACTCTTTATATACATGATCACAAAAGAATACTTTTTTTCCTACTTTTCATATATTTGGTCCACAAAACACAAAATACTAAACAACATCCATATCAACAAGCAATTTTTTGATACTTGCCAACTTTCTGACCATGTGCACAAAGGACCACAAGAGTCATAACTGAAGAGACAAAAAAGAGATACAAATTATTGAGGCCTACAGTGCAATAGTAATAACATCTCAGGATGGCAACTAAATTAGAAACGATTTTCTGAAAGTTAAAAAAAAGAAAAGTATTACATCTAAACCTCATTATTAAATTTACTAAACTATTTATAATTTAGCTCTAATGTAGAAAAAGAAAAAAGTACTTACACAGTTTGATGCACAGAGCTCTGACCTCCATGCTGTCTTGCTGCTGACTATGTGCACACATATTAAGTTAACAAATGTTAAGTCAGTGAGCAGGGGGTGTTTCCTGTGTGGCTTCTTTCTGCAGCTGAAGCGATGCTAAACATTTAAAAATAGTATTTGAATAAGCTATGTTACATTAAAGTTACCTGCAGTTTCAGATCACTATAAAAGGGGAGAAAACAAACTGCTGCTTTTAATACAACTTGCAGTCATTGCATATCTATCATGTCTGCCTTCTTAGTTGCATCAGCATGTTAACACATGGTTTTCATTGTGACAGTAATAAACAATTCCTCATCATTTATATCGCTGTTGTTATTTGTCCTCTCACCCCTACTGTCATACATATAGGGCCTTGGGGGTGGGCACCCTGAACGGAGTCCAGACGGTCTGTTTATTCAGCCTCACCTGTAGTGTCGGTGCCCACCTCTCCATTTTACCTGTTGAGGGGTTTGCCCCTGCTGTTATCCTCCTGGTCTGGGAGGCCTCTGGATTTCTGGTGCCTGAGTCCCCTCCATGCCTGGACTGTGGCTCCCCACACCTATTAGATACTTAAAAGGAGAAACCTTATGAACACAAGCCCGCTTAACACTCACATGTTCACACAGGTGCACAAACAGGCATGCACAGACACACTCTTGGGCTTGATCTTGGTCGGCTGCTTACTCTAAACATGTCATGTATTAACCCCTTAGCAGTCCAATTAGTCCCCTAAACCATCCAATGTCCCGTGGGCGGTACGTCCGACTGCTAAGGGGTTAATAATACTGTATTCTGCTCAATAACATTTAATATTTCTTATTTACGGTTACTTATACATATGTTGGATGTTTCTGTGGATTTCCTGCTGTGTTGCTTTTTTCTCACATTTTTTTTTCTTCAGCTGAAGGTCAAGCAAATTTATTAGTTTTTTTCTCTCTCCCTCTCCTTATGTTAACTTTCTTCCTGATTCTTTTTTCTTTCTTCTTTTCCTTCTCCTCATCTTGTGTGATTTTAATAACTCAAAATAAAAATAAAAAACTAAAAAAAACAAACTAATTCACTTCTAATAAAATATGGATAGTGGACAAGTAAAGCAACAGCCAAAATGATCCACTTTTGAAATAAATCTTTTGGGCATTTCTTTGGCCTTCAAACAACAATTCTGATTGTTACACTGCTGGACAGGACAGGAAAAAAAGAAAACAAAAAAGAAAATGAAGGCAGAAATCTTAATTGCATCTTATTTTTACTTTTAGTGAGATTTTCTTTTATTGGTTTGTGATGTATCTGAGGTGGAGAGACCATGGGTCATGCTTACCCAACAGTAATTTTAAGATGAGCTAGTAAACAAAAGTGAACTAACGTCCTTCATGAGAATAGAGACACATTTTGGTAATATAATCTAAATATAATATGGCCAACCAACAGCAGGGGAGCTGAGGGAGGTGAGAATAGAGC
>NW_005187944.1:51350-57185 GCF_000239375.1 Pundamilia nyererei
TTTTTTTGTACTTTTTATATTTTACATTTATATTTATTATTGAAACTTGCACCAAGGGAGTGGCACTCCAATTTCGTTGTACTCTGTACAATGACAATAAAGGCTATTCTATTCAATGGGGAGGAAAGACCTACGAAATCTCTCCATCCCACATCGTGGATGCTGCAGCCACTGAAGGAGCTGCTCAGTGCTGTCAGAGCTATTTGTAAGTATCTGTTTGTACAGCTTCCCTATAGTGGCTCCAGCACATTACATTAGCACAATGTGCAGGTAGTTCTGCATAAAAATAGCTCATGGAAATGTTTTTTTTATGGGGCTATTTTTACTTTCTTGCTTTGCGTACTTTTTAGAGCCTCTACTTTTTCACCTTCACTTGAGTAAAGAAGATGAATCAGTATCTGTAGTTCTACTTAAGTACAGTCTGTACTTTTGTTTTTAGTTTTCCAGTGAGTTATTTTTATTGATGGCAGTTGGGCTAAAATTTGTTCATTTTAGCCCAACTCTGCCATCTGCTGGTCGTCATGAAATATTGCAAGATTTATTTTCAGGCACAAAAAGTTTACAAGTTTGACAGTGTGTACATGTGCCTGATAGCATCTTTAAAACCATTAAAATATCTGTGTATTGTGATTTCTGTCAATGTTTAAAATAATAATGATTAGGAAATATTGTTTGGTATTTAATGGGCATTATTAAAGTCACTTATTTACCACTTGTTCAGTTGCTTGATAGAAGAGGAAACATTTAAATTAGTGTAAATGACACAGTATTGAACTAATTTGCAGCAAACATAGCGCAAGAGAAAGCAGACAGGAGGTATCATTAGAGTGAATTGTGTCTGATCACAATTTTTTCTTAGATCATTGCTGTATTGCAGTGTATGAGCATGTGGGGGTGTGTGTTTATGTATGTTTCAGATTAAATAAAATCATTAATGGAGATTGAGTAAACATAATTTTCCCTTGCACCTCCTGCGTTACAGTTACATTGGATGTCAGAACTCCAGAGTTGAGTGTGTGCCGGTGGTAAAGACAGAAAGGCAAGGGAAATCAAATTCTGTCAAGCATCCCATGTGTAACTATTGTAACTCACAACCTTGAGCTAGAGTAGATCGCTTGAAGAGAAGCAGTTTGTATTCTTTGTGTTTAATATACATGTGAACATAAAACGAACTATTATCAAAATAAAACAGGAGGTTGAGGATAAACATTGAAAAATGTAGAATAACAATAAAATAAACAACAAAAAACCAAAACACAAAGCCTTGAATATTTAACACGTACACAAACAAAGATGCAACTAATTTTTGTCAATTCAAATATATCCTATTCTGGTTTTTAGTAAAGAATAAAAAATTATTAATCACCTTGAGGCAACTGTTATTAGGATTTGACGCTATATAAAGAAAACTACATTTAATTAAACCAAATGCTTCTACTTATAGAAATAATCTGTTTGTGCAACTAATCATCGTTTGCTGCAGTTTCCTATATCATAAAAGTTACATTTACAAAAGATTGAACATGAGGTAAATATAACAGGTGGGCTCTGAACATGTCTCACTCTGTGCCTTGAGTCTCCAGCTGACTGGGATAGCAGAAATTAAATAAAAATCAGGGGGTGAAAATTCCCAGAAACTGCATTTCCTCATGCATGTCCTGCAAGTCCAAACTGTTAAAATTACAACTTGTGAACAACTAAAGAAACATAGTATGGTATAAAATGGTGTTTCTAGCTTTCTGTAGCTTAACCTCCTCATTGTGCAGATTACATCTTATTTTTTTCCATCCACAGACCAGAGAGGGATGTAATCATGGCTCTTTCACCCACTGTTGTCATTTAACCTGCACCTTCTTGTGCTTGCTTTATAACACTGATGAGTTCATCATTCATCTGTTTTCCATATTTAAAAAGTCCATCCACATTTTGTGATGAAGCTTTTGTTGATCCCAGTAAACACACCACTTTTGAACTGAAGCTGGAAACAGTAGTGAAGTGACTTGCGTATTTGTTTGTGGCCATGTTTTTCTAAAATAGAAAATTGTTTTTATTCTCTAACATAGTAAATGAAAATAATATGTGATAGTGGAGACACACATTTCAGTGCAAAGTCACAGGTCACTTATGTCCACAAACCAGCCACAAAAAGTGTTGACAGACATGTAGCAGTATATGCTACTTTGCATGTGGTTATCAGGGTTATATGTTAAGTGGAAGTGGGGAAAAACTCTGACTCAGCTTATGACTTCTGCTTTCATAAAGTTTTGCCAAACAAATGCAGGCACATGATATTTTTTGGCTGCATTGTATTTTGGCTTTCTAATAGATATTGCTGCAGCATGAAAAAAGACACCACTTCTTCTGTCTGGGTACACGACCACACTTTAGGCAGGGTGTTTAAAGACGGGCTGTCCTCTGTCTATGGGTTCAAATTGTGGCCATAGATATGTTGTACTTGTACATCAAATAGTTGTAGTTGTGAGCTGAGTTTTGTAACCTCGTAAACCACAATATCCAAAAATGTTATGTTTGTGCGTTCATGGATGAGAATTTGTGTGAATTATGACCAGAAGCTCAGTAAGCCACCTCTCCGACAGCCAAATCCATCTGTTCTCTGATTGGATTGTTACATTTGTGATTGACATAACATTGACCAATCAGCTGAAAGAAAGGGAAAATTGGGTCAAAATTGTACTTGTAAGTTCAAACTCACACACAGCCAGGGAACTTGAGCGCAGAGTTTTACATGTAGTTTTTTTTTATAAGATAAGAATTGTGTCGAGAACACATACACGTGATCCTGAATCAGAGAAATAGCATTAAATGTTGTGACTGTTGATAGAATCATAATGTATATGTGGTTGTAGTACTGATTAAGTATACTCAATTGCTCAATACTGATCAGAATATAACCAGGTATATTAATCATAAATATCCTTAAGTTAACCAGTATACTGCATAAGAAAATTTAGAACATAATAATGAATCTGAAGACAGGCCTCAAATAAATCACCTTGAGGCAACTGTTACTGTGATTTGGCGCAATATAAAGAAAACCAAATTGAATTAAACTTAAGAGTTGACTTTGGTGCGTGTGTGTGATTGTGTATGTGTGGGTTGCGCAAGACGGGAGGGAGTGAGAAATATATAATTTAATAGAGTTTAACAGAGAACAAGTAAAAGAAAATATTTCTATATAACTGGATTAAAAGGTAACAGCTTGTAACAGCATTCATACACTTACAAAAAATTAAAGCACATAGATCAAGTTTATTTAAGTTAACATTTTAAATAACAGACAATTGCTTTTGTTAGCATTTGAATCCAACACTATGTGGGTTTTTCCAACACGGTTTGTCAGGTTTATCTAACTGAATACGCGCATGTTTATAACAATTAATAGACATGCAAATAATGCAAATGGACACATCTATTTCAATTACAAAACAATGCATGGTATATTTGGATTGTTTAATATATCAATCAACGAAGAATGGAGGACAGCTTTCTATTGTCTATTTGTGTTACTCATAATAACCATTGCCTGCTCTGTTTCATGTATCAAAAGCAGTTGCAATTTCATGAGCTTGAGTTTAAATTAGGTGTTGTGGCTCTGATTTTCCCAGAGTGAAGAAGTCCCACAAGCAGCAACAGCAGAGCCACCATTATGATGGTGAACACAGTCCGTAAGACGAGGTAAATATGACAGCCAGGCTGTGATGAGGGGTCTGTCTTGGTCTCTGTGTGATTGATTGAGCAGATAAAAACAATTCATTAATTATTTCAGTGTTCACCTTGGTTATTTACTTAATATTTACATTGGCAAATTCAAGGGCTGAAAAACTGGCAGAAATGCAGTTCCTCTATTGTCCATTTAAGTTGTGAATTTACCCCCATAGACTACCAAACTGTTAAAAAGCCCAGCAAATGAACAATTAAAGAAATATGGTATAAAATTATATGTAAATTATATCTGCACATTTTTCCTCCATATGTAGTCCAAAAGTTGTTATCCCGTTTGTTGTTTGTTGTTTATTATCCAGGACATAATTTTTTTCACAGTGGTTTATGATTTCTGATCTGAAGAGAAAATTGTGTAAATGATAAAAACAATTACTGAATTATTTTATAATAAAAGAGTCTGTTTAATCACACAAAGCAGGAGACTGAAGTGAGCAGTTAGCGATCATCAGCTGATTCATGTGTCAGTCACAAACCCACTTCTTTGTTTTCTCTTCTGTCAGACAAATTCACCATAAATTCTAGTATAATGATAAGTGATACAGTTGTACTACTACCGGCATTAAAAAGGAGAAAAACAAGACCTCTTCACTGTCTCACCTGTGACACTGAGCCAGCTCTCTGGTGATTCTCCAGCTCCTACAATGCTGCATTTATAAAGTCCTTCATCAGATTTTGAAACTTTGTGGATGGTCATGCTTCCTGTTGAGTTGTTCCTGATGTGGACTCCATATTTATAGAAATCAGCCATGAAGTCTGAGGGAGTTAACTTATTTCTGCAGCTCAGGGTCACGTCTTCTCCCTCCATCACAGGAACAGCAGGACTCTCCAGGATCACAGAACCAGCTGAATAACAGGAGTTTTGTATTTTTTTTTTAATAAAATTTGATTAAAATGAATCACAAAATATTGTCTCACTGCAAACATACCAGTGATAGAGATGTTGATACTGTTGCTTCTGATCCCTTCTTCATTCTCATAGCAGTACTCCCCACTGTCATCTAGATAAACATTTGTGATGGTGCAGGATGATCCTTTGGGACATGTTTTTATTTTCCCTTTGACTTTATGCACAAATTCACAATAAACAACTCCCTCACAGTAAAAGGTCACTGCCTCATATTCAAAGAACTGTAATCTGTTTGGAAGGATATGAAGAGAAAATGCATCTAGATGAAGAAAAGGAGAGATTTACTTTAGTTTTATTTTTGAATATCACAAATCACAAATTTAAGTTCCAAACACAAACTGATAAAAGTTCATGTCAGTTTACTTTTCTGGTACTTACCACTCTTCTGATCATATGCACAAAGCAGGATGATCACACTCATCACTGAAAAGACAAAAAACGAGCAACACATTAAAAAAGAAAAATAACAAAAAAGAATAACCGCCATACGTAATACTTAAATGTAAAACTGCTGACAAAGCTACTTGTTATTTGGCATTTTCCTCTAGATGAAACTTTTCAAACCACATAGTTTTCTAAAACCATTATTAACTTATAGATTTATTAAAGCTTAGTTTTAATGTGGAAGTGGAGAAAGTACTCACTGAGTTTGACGCAGAGAGCTCTAAAATCCATGATGTCGTCCAGATTGTTAACAACATTCTGTTTCTGTTTGGCTTATTCGTGCTGCTGATGCAACACTTGGCATTTAAAAGAAGAAGCAAAAATGCTGGTCTAGTAACACTGCAGTTTCAGTTCACTGGAGTGAAATCAGAGACGAAAGCTGCCTTCAATACAACTTGTAATAATTTAATGTTTCTCACATTCACTTTACTACGATACAGTAACATGTGAACAAGTATGTATTAGTACAAAATCCAGAGTGGTATCATTGTTTAAAAATGTTTTTAAGCAAGCTTGGGGAGAGACAATCAGAGGGGCAGTGTGATGATCTTAGGTGACAAACTACAGCAGACAAACCATTAAGGGAGACAGAATCAAACTGCTCTAAGACAGCTGTGCACATAGGAGAAAGACTAGGATCTGAGGCAGCAGTCGATGAGACAAGAGCCCTAATAGATAGAACCTTTTCATTAAAAAATGCTAAAAAATCATCACAAATACTTGGTGAAGAAATGACTCTG
>NW_005187944.1:57792-60377 GCF_000239375.1 Pundamilia nyererei
GTAGGAAGTGTTATGAACAGCTGATCAGATCGGCAAAGCGTGTTTCTGGAATATTATGTTTTTGTTGCTGCAAGTGCTTTTTATGCAATTTTTGCAAAGCTATATGTGGAAGAAACTGTGACCTAGGACAAGCTGGTGGCATAAGATGTAAGTACAACTCCTCTGGTTTCATATTCAAAAAAAAATTTTGCGCTAGCTCACGTGGTTGCAGTGCTACAAGGCTGACTCATTTTAAAGGGTTAAACACAAAAAATGCACAGCTAATGGGTTATTCTGGTACATGACATTTTTGTTGTTGTTAAAATCATGAACATACATATTTGATGAAGCTGCTTGCACTTATCAGTGGGAATACCTGATTGTTTATGGACATGTGAGTACTGCCAGAGACATCATCAAGTTGTGATTAAAAAAAAAATTAAGAATATAAAAATCTATCATTAAAATGCAACACTGTTTTTAAAACGACAGAGGGATGGAAGGTGCTAAACATCATTAATCAGGTGATCCTGGTGATAATAGATTTAATGCTGAACCTAGGGAAAACTATGCTAAATTAGCATTTTTAGCTAACAACTACAATAAGCACAAAAATTACAGTTTAGTCGTCATGTGACATAACAAATGACTTCTGAAGTCTTAATCCAGCGCCCGCTCAAGATGCTGTAGATTCCCCTCAGTAACACTTTGGGTCAGTTGGTAAAACGTAGTTCGATTAATCTGCACTCGATTACTCTGTGGCTTTCTTGAATGACCCGGATGTATGACCCAAAAAACTGAACTTAAGAACTGAAATTGAATTTTAGAATTGAAACTAAATGGTGAGAAATGAAATTGAAATCATTCCAAAGCAAATTTTTTAAAAGATAAGATACAATTTGAAAGGAAAAGAATTCCTTTTACAAAATATAAAATTCAATTTCAATTTAATGTGAAAACTGCAAAGACACAGTTTGTCTCAAACTTAGTGTCAGTAAACAGTCATAGGCCTCAGGTACTTTTTAATACTGTTGGGCCTTTTATCCTGAGATAAATTAATACATCTCTTGCCACAGGCTGTGTCCCATCATAGCTTCTTCTTAAAAAACATAACCTGGACCCAACTGTTCTGTCCAACTACAGCACAATCTCAAACCTTCCTTTTCTTTCTAAATTTCTGGAGAAAATGGTCTACTTAGAGTTGCAGGCCCACCTCGATTTTAACAAGATCTCTGAAAGATTTCAATCTGATTTTAAATCACTACATAGCACAGAGACGGCACTTTTAAGGATTTTCAATGATATTCTTTTAACTCTGGACTCTGGCAGCCCTGCTGCCCTTTTATTGTTGGACCTATCAGCAGCTTTTGACACGGTTGACCATGACATCCTGTTATCATGGCTGGAACTTCATGGTGGCCCAAAAAGGATCTGCTCTCCGGTGGCTTCGGTCCTACTTGTCAGCAAGGTCTTTTTACGTTAATATGGGCCCCCATAACTCTAAAATAGCCCCTTTTACAATGGAGCATTTCCTCCTCAGCCTTGCTCCTTCTCTGGAGATCAGCTGGGTCCTTTTTATTCCTGTCTCTCTGTAAATACTTATATTTTATATATTTATGTTTAATGTTTTTCTGTTTGAGAATTTTAATATTATTTCAAATAAATTTTTATAATGACTAATGTCTCAGTTCTACTAAACAGCAAATGTTGGCACACGACTTGACACATGTAGAACTGTTTTCACATTATACTAATGACAAAATACACTAATACAGTGGGATGCAAACGTCTGGGCAACAATGATAATAGCAACATTATTTTCCTGTATAAATCGTTGGTTGTTACAATAAAAAAAGTCAGTTAAATATATCATACAGGAGACACACACAGTGATACTTGAGAAGTGAAAAGAAGTTTACTGGATTCGGTTGTTTTACCATTCGACTTCGCAGGTTTAGGCAACATGACAGGGCATTAAATGTTCCAACGGCTTCACCAAGTCACCAAGATGTTTGTCTCAAAAGATAAGTTAGGTGGGCTTGCTCAAATAACTAAAAGTTGCGGGAGCTAAGGGAAAGTGTGACTACCCCATGCTTGTCAAGACCGGAAGTCCAGCTATTTTGAAACAAAAAAAAAGACACGTTTTATCCATAACAGCAAATGAACTGTAAAACAGTAAATGCAAATGCTATTTATGGTCTCCTCACAACAATGATAAGAAAAATAAACTGGGCCAATATGACATGTTTGATAATACAGAGACACACATGTTAATGTGATCTCTGGTCTCCCACTCAAAGACACAGGTCTCCGAGTGTCCAGCATTCAGATGTATAACAATAGAAATACACTTTACATTTATTTGTCTCATTAGCATATGAACATATTGAAAACAGAACAGCACCTTCTCAGATTAATTCACTGTGTATCGTGCCCAGGGCTGGACTGGGACAAAAAAATCGGCCTGCGCATTTGACGAGAGACCGACCCACCAGGTATTAAAGCCATAAAGCCTTTCAATGAAAACGAACACTGTTGTGACAGTGATGTACACTGTCTGGTTGGTATAAATGTATGATTTATATACATTTTACATCAGATGAAAA
>NW_005187944.1:60606-62338 GCF_000239375.1 Pundamilia nyererei
TCAGCTCTGATGATTCAGTAAGGACATCTCCTGGTTTCATCTTCATGTTTCCCTCTCACCAGATATACAAACCGATATCATGACCAGCAGCTTTTACAGCTATGGCTCCAGCAAACATCAGCTGACACTAGAAAGTAATATTAAATAAATTCTAACATTATTATTATTTTTTAGAGCAGTGTTTGACCATGTTATTAGGTAATTTCATTGCTTTTATAACAATCCACAAGATTTAATTTAAATATAAAGCTAAAACAGCTGTATTCCAATTAAATTAGAAAAAAAAGTTCTGTATATAATTAAATGTCCATATTTTTATTTTATTTTAATTATTTTACAGTCTTTCTGCGAGAATTGTACTTTATTTCTGTTGTCTTATTTTTAAACAGTGTATACTACAGTTAGTTTGCTATATAGTTTACTATGATTAATACAAGGGAAACAAAGACTAGCTGAGCTGCTTTCACACACTCAGTTTTCACATAGTCTGACCAAACAAGAGTAGAACGCAACATCATTTTCTTTGACTACATTGAACAAATATTGCTGCAGCAAGAAACAAAACACCAGATATTCTTTCTGGGTACTAGACCACACTTCAGTTAGTGACAGTATCAAACTTTGCACGTGTGTTTCACAGCTGACTATAAACTTGTGACATTTTCAGATTAGTGGTTGACCACTTTGAGCTTTTTTCATGTAATGGTATTTATACAACTTTTAAAAAACAAAGCAGAAGGAACGGGTGGGTTTAAGTTCAACTTCTAAATAACAGACAGTTGCTCTTTAAACCATTTGAACTTCTTATGTACTCACAGCCATGTAGGTCTGCCTGCCCGCAGCTCATAACAATTTATAGACATGCATATCGAAATCACCCGAGAATGTACAGCTTGTTCAGTTACAAAAACAATGCAAGGCAAATTTGGCTTGTATTCACTCTCACAGACAGATCTTTCTGTAGTTCTCTCTTCAGTGAACTCTGGAAGATGCCTAGGAAATACAGAACAAAGATAAATAATCACTATAAAAGGGCATTTCCAAAAGAAAAAAACAGACAGTACCAACAAGAAAATTGCATCAATTTTTCTGCCTATCAATTTAAAAACATCACTTTACGATGTTTGTAGTTTTAAAGGGTTTATAAAATACCTTTCTTCTTCCTGATTTTTTTTTTCTTATAACAGCATATATTTTTCTGCTTGGATTCACAATAGTGGCCTCTGTGGAAGCTAGAGAATAATGAAAGTCAGGCACATGAAAGCAGCTACAGATTCTTACTTAGCTTAATAAATAGTCTGTGTCTGTTAGCCTTAGCTAACAATTTAAAAAAAAACTTTCAATATAGCTTATTGAAAACACAACTTATAACAATACAGTATCCAAACAATCAAATAGATCATTTCTATCTGAAATGATATATTTCTGCTTGTTTCGGTTTCAGTGTATAATAAAAATCCCGCCACAGTGTTTGTGCTCTGACCTGTTTGATCCTCGGCTAAGCCTGAACCATAGACTGTTGTTGATAGACAGAACAAATTTGCAGAGGGCAAAAAAATAATAATAACATAAACTGTATCAACATAACCAACGAAAAAGCAATCAACGTTTTTCAAATATTATGCTCCAACTAAACTTAACCACATAATAAACTTAATCCATGTCAAAGGAGCTTGCAAAGAAAAGCGTCTGGACTTCTTTAAGTTGCTTGAAGACGTTTCACCTCTCATCC
>NW_005187944.1:63410-65271 GCF_000239375.1 Pundamilia nyererei
TGACTGAGAACCTTCACAGACAAACTTAATCCATGTAAAAACATTTAGGTAGCAGCAATTGAAATAAGCAGTAACTCCAGGGTTCTACAACTAATTCACAATACATTTAATTTAACAGATTGTGTTTAATTGCGCAGAAAATCAAAAGCAATACACATATAATGTGCAAAGTTTTCTTTACCTCTCTCCCAGCAACCTTTGCTAAAGTGAAACAGTCCCACCAACAACAACAGAGCACCAAATACAGTAGTGGAAATGATCCAAGTTGTGGCACCAGAGGAGAAAAGTCTTGTCTCTTTGTAAATGGCTGGATTAGTTGCTGAATGTTTAAAAGATTTAAAAAAAAAAAAAACATTAAGGGGAAAATAAAACATCTAAATGTTAATTCAAGCTTCTTTCCTAATGTTGTAAACCTGCTCAACATTTGGCAATAAAACCCTTTCTGATTCTGATTCTGATTTAAACAAAGACAATGTTTAAAATCTTACACATCTGGCAGTAAGACATTATAAAAACAGAGAGGGACATTTTGTGAACCTGTTTCGTTTGCTTATATCAGACATATAAGGCAGGAATTTACCTTAGACACTGAGCAAGATCTATGATGATTCCCCAGCTCCTAAAATGCTACACTTGTGAAGTCCTTAGAAACTCTGCGGTTGGTCATGTTTTCAGTGGAGTTCCAAAGGGTGTGATGTCAATGTTTATTGAAATCAGAGAAGCCGTCTTGTTTCTGCAGCACAGAGTCATGTCTCTTTCCTTTATTTTAAGTTTTTAAAGTTTTTATTAATTTCTTCACACTTGCATTTAAATCCTCTCCCCTGTCTCTCTGTGTACCCGGCCTCTACCACTACACTTGCTGTCTTCAGAACATCTACCCGCTTCCTTTTTTCACATAATGGTATGATCCAGGTCTGTCTTTGAATGTGATAGGCCACATGGTGTGCCCATCAAAATAAAGTCCCACCCCTGCCTGCATGGATTCCCAGCAGAATGTGCTTAATAATTTCATTTAGACATATTAAAAAAATATCAAGGAGAACATCTTTGCATGTGTGATAATTGCCATAACTGTTTAACATTTGTCACTCTCATACAAACATTAAATACATCAGTTTTGGAGATTTTATTATTATTATTTTGTTATTTTTTTCCTGAAAAGCACATTCTCCATGGTACTGTGCGTTCACTTCAAGATGCTCCTATTTAATAGGAGAGTCAGATGCTTCCATCTCACATATAGAGGGTTAAAGAGACAAGAAGATGTTGCTTTGTCTCTTTAACCCTGATTTGATGTTGCTACAAATACCAGTAACATTTCTGGCATAAAATGGGGAAACAAATGGGTTGTTAGTGACACTACGGCCCAACAAACAAAAACGTATTCAAAAGACGAGGATGGCTTGTCTAACGTCCTAAAACACCGGGAATTGGAGGTGGAAATTTTGCTGAAAATAAAATTCATTAAGACCTTATTTCGTCTGTCAAAATACAACTAACTGTCCTTCACTGAAGCAAAGCACAGAGGAGCTGAGCACCACATCACACCAGCTGAATCGTATCCTGTTTTTTCATTATCATAGTCTCACCAGAGCTCATTCAGCTTCTGACTTTTGCTTTTAGACCACATTCCAATCAGATACACGCTCAATATCAAACTTTGCAAGTTTATTTCTCTGCTGATCACAAACTCAGTTCATCGGTTTTGGAAAACAAGTAATAACACACTTTCAGAGTAGCAAGTCAGCACATTGAGTATATTTGAAAGCTACAGGAGCTCTTTTCTTGTAACAGCATTCCCATATGTGTAAAGAGGCAAAGCAATTGCAACTAAAAGCAGATGATTAAATACACATAAACT
>NW_005187944.1:75904-76193 GCF_000239375.1 Pundamilia nyererei
AATAATAATAATAATTATTATTATTATTATTATTATTATTATTATTATTATTATTATAATAGAGGTGTTTATTTTCTGACCTGTTCCATCCTCATTTGAGCCTCCACAACCTACCCTTGTAGTCTGACAACACAATGCTGCAGCATAAAAATTGGGATAAATAAGATATTTAAAAAAATAAATCATATGCCAAATGTAATTGATTAGAACAGTTTTCCATTTAACAGTACTTAAGGTTCAGTGACTCCAGAATGCTTAGAAAACATACACTTTTGGGTTAACAGTACAT
>NW_005187944.1:76213-79532 GCF_000239375.1 Pundamilia nyererei
TGTAATTGATTAGAACAGTTTTCCATTTAACAGTACTTAAGGTTCAGTGACTCCAGAATGCTTAGAAAACATACACTTTTGGGTTAACAGTACATGCATCATTTTCATGTTTGGCACCGATCACCACCTGCACTCATGTATATATCTTTCTATGTAGCACTCATAATTCATATTCTCATGTATATATCTCAGGTATATCTCATGCACATATCTTTCTTTCTTTCTACATAGCACTTTAATTCTTATTGTTTGCACTGAAGCACCGCAGCAATTTCCTAATGTTGTAAACCTCAACATCTGGCAATAAACCCCATTCTGATTCTGGTTCTGATTCTGATATTTTGAATGACCAGCACAGCAAAACAAATGCAATGATCTCAAAGTTATGAATGAAATATAATGTGGATGTTATTTATTTATTTATTTTTACCTCTGTCCCAGTAACATCTGCCAAAGCAATACAGTCCCACTGCCACCAACAGAGCACTAAATAAAATGGTGCAAACGATCCAGGGTGTTGCAGCAGAGGAGGAATGGCACATGTCTTTGTGACCGTCTGGATTAGCTATGTAATTTCCATTTTGAGAGTATAAACAATGGTTAGAAAAGAGAGCAAAGTTGAAATGAGAGAAGAAAGATGAACCACCCAAATATTCATGTTAGCTTCTTCATACTGCATTTAAAATTGTGTCACTCAAGTTAAAAACAGTTGTTTAAATCTGTCAGTATTTCATAAATATTGCCTACTGTACAAACAGATTTAACAGCTTTACTTGCATCAGCATGCATCCATGTCACATGTATCTATAGTTCATAAAAAAATATTTTAAACGTCTCAGTGTCTCACCTGTGACTTTCAGCCAGGTCTCTGGTGAGTCTCCAGCTCCTGAGATGTTACACTTGTAAAGTCCTTCATCTGACTCCGAAACTCTCTGGATGATCATGTTTCCTGTGGAGCTTCTATGGATGAGACGTCCATCTTTATAGAACTCAGATTTAAAGTTGGAGGATGCAGTTTTGTTCCTGCAGCTCAGAGTCACAGTTTCTTCCATTAACACAGGAACAGCAGGACTCTCCAGGATCACAGGACCATCTGCAACAACAAACATTTGATATTTATTCAATATTAAACTTATTTAAAATTAATCATTAAATATTCTCTCTGGAAACATACCAGTGACACAGATTTTGATAATTTTGCTTCTTGTACCCCCTTTAGTCTCATACCAGTATGCTCCACTGTCGTCTGTATAAACATTTTTAATCGTGCAGGATGATCCTGTTGGTGTTGTCTTATTAGTTTTACTACATGATTCTACTTTCCCTTTGAATTTATGCACAACTTCACAATAATCGACTCCTTCACAGTGAAATGTTACTGATTCATATTCAAAGAACTGCAATCTGTTTGGAACAACACGAAGAGAAGCTGCATCTGAAACAAAGAAAAAAGAAAGACTCACTTTGCAGTTTTACTATTAAAACTGATGTGCTAAACTTGAGCTTGACCAGATAATGAGGTTCACTAAAATCACAAAAGAACAAATTATATTGCTTTCTACTTTTCTTCTGAATTGCTCTGTCCTCTAAATGTTAAAAAATGTTCATATAGACAAGCAAACAGCTGGTACTCACCAACCTCCTGATCCTGTACACCCATCAGAATCATGATGGTCATCACTGAAAAGATATAAAAGAACTAAAGATTTACTAAGATACTTGTTGACTTTTACAGCTATGAGTAAAATTGTTTTTAACTTAGCTTGTGGAAATAGATAAAATACTCACAGAGTATGATGCAGAAAGATCTGGAGTCCATGTATTGATGCAGAGTGAAGACAGCCATTAGCAGAGAGCATTTATTAAAACAATTTTAATACTAAGTAAATATTTTTAGGACTTAATGCAATAATCTAGATGTAGAAAATGAATTTGAAAGAAGCTGAATTGCTTTTGTGTTAAGTCAAGCCTCACTGTTTCAGTTCACTAACAGTGAGTGAAACAAGGAACCAATCCAGACTTAGTCACGTTTTATGCAATTTGTAGGCAGGTTTATGTTTCGCATGATCACATCCTCAGTTTCAGGGACTTTTCTGCAATATGTCACAAAGATGAACAATTTAAGCAAAGTTACTTTAAACATTATTTTCATTTGATTATTTCTTTCTGAAAAGTAGATTCAGCAGGATGCTGCAGTGCAAGGAGAAAATTCTTGGCTCACATACACAGACTGAAAGAGAAAGCGAGTGTCAGCTTTCTGGGAATCATAAAAAAAGAAAGAAAGAAAAAAATGCTGAATGACTTGGTGTAATAATAAATACTAACAAACAATAATAATAAAGTAAAATCACATAAATCACCTTTCCTGCCTGTTCTGATACTCAATTTGAATTTCACCAAGTCTTGAACTGGTACCCAATGAGTCTACCTAAAGTGGCTGATGAGTATACAGACAGACATGTATACATATAAGCAGCAAAAGTGAGCCATAAAAAAGCCATTTGGTAATATGTGTCTGTGTAGCTGTTTTACCAACACAACTTTAAAGAAATAGATGCAGCCCTTTTAGATAAAGATACTTCTAGTTCCCAAACAAAGCTCTAGTTTTAAAGTCAAAGTAAGAACAGAGAGTTATGTAACTGTTTGTGGGCACATAAGCACACCTGACTTTAGTTGGGTGAGGAAGTAGCGCCGCAAATGCAAACAAGGTCGTCAGAACAGGAACCAGTGTGGTCTTCTGACTAGCACTAAAACACTAAAACAGTGACAGCACAAGATGCACCTACTTCTGGAACCTTACAAATACAGCATTTAAGTGCATGGGAGATATTTACCAATAAGCTTTCATTGTTCTATACAGTGGCTGAATCTTTTTTTTTTTTTAATCATGATATCCCACAATGCTTCAGGAGGTGGAGATTTTTACAAGTTACCTTTTAGTTAGAGTGAAGTTTTGTTTTGGACAAAGGTTTTGGACTGCTATTGACAACAATCGGGTTGTGTTGGTATCACAGCTTAAAATTTAACTCTAAAAACTATGAATTTCCAATTCTGACTAAAACGGATTATACAGGGTGGGCCATTTATATGGATACACCGTAATAAAATGGGAGTGGTTGGTGATATTAAAGTCCTGTTTGTGGCACATTAGTATATGTGAGGGGGCAAACTCCTCAAGATGGGTGGTGACCATGGTGGGCATTTAGAAGTCGGCCATCTTGAATACAACTTTTGTTTTTTCAATAGAAAGAGGGCCATGTGACACATCAAACCTATTGGTAATGTCACAAGAAAAACAATGGTGTGCTTGGTTTCAACG
>NW_005187944.1:80804-82495 GCF_000239375.1 Pundamilia nyererei
ATCCAAGATGGCCGACTTCTAAATGGCCACCATAGTCACCACCCATCTTGAGGAGTTTGCCCCCTCACATATAGTAATGTGCCATAAACAGGACTTTAATATCACCAACCATTCCCATTTTATTACGGTGTATCCATATAAATGGCCCACCCTGTACATGAATGTGAGATGAAGCTACCTGGAGTTACTCATGCATGTTTTAAACTAAAGATAATAAAAGCAACAAGGAGCCTTTCACAACTCTTTGTGGGCGTATGTACTACATCCACAAATCTTGCCTTTCATCATCCTTTTCCCCCCTGGCAGCTCCATGCAATATATCCACTACCCTTCCTCTGAATATGTCCAAACCATCCCAGCCTTGACTGGAAAAAAAAAGTCAGAATTTCGTTTGATGATTATTGATTTCTGAAGCTACAGTTGGATGGTTGAGGAACAGTGAGATGCTTTTCATGTCAAAATGGACCAAAATCTCTGAGGAATGTAACAGAGGGTGCACTATTTTTTCCCCTTCACTTTGCAGAAATTGAATCATGTCTTAATTTAAGCCCAACTCTAGAGTGCATCATGAAAAATTATTTCTTTCTTTTTTCAGGTGAGAAAAAAAAAAAAACAAGAAACATGTTACATGCAGTTTTCACTGTACACGTGTGGATGACACTTTTATGGATTTATCATGGTTTAGGTCACATAATTAAACAATTTTAATGACTAGAAAATATTGTTTGGCATTTATTGGTGTTACGTCCCCACAAATAAGGTCTAGGGGAAGGTGTGGAGCAATAACAAACAGGAAAAAATGAAGAGGAAACCAAACAGAGGTGTTTAGCCCATATTAAGGTTTTATTTGACACAATCTTAACACAAAGAGACTGCAACAACGCTTTATCAATAAGTCAAAAAAGGAAAATGGTCACAACAACAAAGAAAACAGCAAATTAAGATGCACTTTCGAAGGCCCACAGGCCCACCCCGTCGCTAGCTGCAGCAAGCTCTACTGCTGTTGAGGCCCACAAGTAGTGAGGTGAGTAGTAATATACCTGCACTTTTTCCCCCCCACCCTGCGCGTCCATGTGAGTGCATGTACATGTGTACTGGCTTTGCGCGTGAGTTCAGGGGTCATGTGAGTTCATAAGTGTTTAATTGCGTTTTATTTAATGAAACCATTATGTGTTTTAATTAAACTGTTTTTAAGGATTGTATAGGTCTCAGCGCTGTTATTTAGACATAGATGATTTAATTTAACTAGTTTAGGAAAATTTCACTTTCTTTAGCGCTCTAAAAGACTCAGAGGCTAATAGTTTTTAAACAGAGTACCACAAACAACATGTATTCCCTAAGAAATAAACTTTTCTTGTGATACATCTAAAACCACATATTCACACCTAGCCACACTAACACTGTATCAACCCCCTACAATTATCTAGTAGCCACACTCTGTAACAGTAAGACTCAACTACACATAGGGGGTTACAGGTAGGGCCCCATGTGACACACACCTCTCCTCTCTTGAAACTGGTAGAGACTGGCTTTAAATAGGGCCATCAATTTCCCTCCAATTGCCCAGCCAGTACCACTCACTCAAACTGAGGGATCTAAAACTCTACACAGATGACCTAAAAACACAAAACCTCTACACACTTCTAATATGCACATTTACACAACTAAATGGCAGTATTAACGAAAGGAAA
>NW_005187944.1:84316-85384 GCF_000239375.1 Pundamilia nyererei
ATCACCAGCCCGTACATACCCCCGAGTGAGTGCCTGCCTTGTGATTTCAGCGATGTTTTTGAGTACAGTCTATCAGATTTCAATATAGTTGACATACCCATCATACCAGAATGTCTCAGAAACAACAGTGATTCAGACATAGGTTTTGAAGAAGGCTGCATAACAGACTCTCAAATATCACAGGCATACAACGCATACTTTAATGCTGCAAGCACCTCTACTTCTGAACAGAGTCATTCTGCTTCAAAAAACGATATACTATCTTTGATCGATGCTCGCCAAAATCAACAAGCAGTACAGAGGGACCTGCAAGAAATAGCAGCTAAACTCAACCAACATCAACAAGCAGCACAGTGACTTGCAAGAAATAGCAGCTAAAGTCAACCAACAAGAAGAAGCAGCACAGGGGGACTTGCAAGAAATAGCAGGTGCTCTAACTGGTATCACCCAGGCAATACACAATACCTGGGGTTTATTAGATCTCATTAGTAGCAGATTTTTAAATCGCTGACTTTTAAAATCCACACCATGGACCCACTCCGTAAATTGGTCGCAAACACAAAGATGGTACCTCCACTCGAGCTAAATGGTTTGACTTTGAGGCTTTTAACTAGTGGGCTGCGCAAATAATAAACAAATGCAAAATTTTGCATGCAAGACTTAGTAGTGTCGCTGTAGCAGACAGTCTTGTGTCTAACGCACGTCCTTGCCCAACTCATTCTGAACCTGATGCTGTTTATATTGATGCTGCTGATCATGCAACCGATTCACATCCGGATTTGCCTGTTGCCACGGCTGCCTCTGCTGCAGGGACTGTTGTTACTCAGGCTACCGCTGACTGTCTTATTACTGAGGCTTCTGTCACACCTGATCGGGGGTGTGCACCTAGTGTACATACATATCTGGGTGCTGCTGCAGCTGCTGCTGACGCATCACCACACAACCCCTCAAACAATGGAAATTCCTTAAGTGTTAACCATTCACAAACAGGTGCTGCAGTAGTCAAGCCCATTGTTCAGTTTGGGTCTGGCAGTCAACTTAGCATTAGAGAGATACCTAGTTTCAACG
>NW_005187944.1:87773-90230 GCF_000239375.1 Pundamilia nyererei
CACACAGCATGCGGGAACAGTGGGTCTCATTTGAGCTTGAAAAAGCTGTTGAGAAAGGATACTGGATTGTTTCTATTGATGAGGTGCGGCACTTCCCCAACAAGACTGACACATTGTTTAAAGACTATGTGAAAGCTTTTCTAAAACTTAAACAGGAGGCCTCAGGGTATCAGAACATGTGAAAACACTTGACGAACAGCAAAAAGTTCAGCTAATGTTCAGCGACCAGTACGACGTGCCGCAGTTTTGTTTCATCTCTGACGACGTCGCCATGGTGAAGTGGCGCCACGCTGATGGTAGAGCATCCCGCGTGAAGAACGTTAATGTCCTTGTGGGGGCCATGAAGACTTCAAGACACGCCAGACTCATGCTGTATGATTTGTTAGATAACTTGCAGCAGCGTGTGTTGTATAGTGATACAGACAGCGTCATTTTCACAGCACGCCCTGGCGACTGAATGCCTGGGGGGATCTCACCAGCGAATTAGACTCTGGAAAGGGAAGTGTGGAGGATCACACAATAGAATTTGTTTCCGGTGGGCCAAAATGCTACGCGTATCACACATCACTGGGCAAGACCCAGGTCAACTGTAAAGGTGTAACACTGAACGCACTAAACTCCAAAGTTGTCACCCACAAATCCTTGAAAGGTTTAGTCCACAAGTTGTAGCCAATCAGACGCACGCCTAGTGGCTGTGTCTGATAATATCAAACGTGATAAAAAGAAGCTTCATTTGAAGAATGAAACCGTTGTGAAGAAGCTTAAAGCTGTCTACAACAAGCGCCGTGTGCTCCCAGACTATACTACACAACCTTATGGATTTTAAATTAGATCATGGGTTTGACGCCAGGTTGCAGCACCCATTCAGTATGGTGGTCAGCGGTCCCAGTAACTGCGGCAAGACTTTTTTTTTTTTTTTTTTTTTTTTTTTTTTTTGTCAAAAATGTAAATGTAAAATGCTTCCAGGATTATTTCAAACAGCATTGATAGCATTGTGTATATATACTCATGCTGGCAGCTACTATATGACCAGCTTCTTAAGATAAGAGACATAAACTTTGTTAACGGTATACCCGAATCTCTGGCTGATGACACCCTTCTGCCTACAGACAAGAACAATTCGTTAATTATAGACGATGTAATGAACGACAATTTAGAAGTACAAAATGTGTTCACAAAGTATGTGCATCATAGGAATTTGAGTTGTGTATATCTGGTTCAGAATTTGTTTATTCAAGGAAAATCCAGAACTAGCTCCTTGAACACTAACTACCTAATATTGTTAAACAATCCTAGAGATAAATATCAAATCATGCTTTTAGGTAGACAAATGTTTCCTGGTAATACTAAATATTTTAGAGAAGCGCTTAATGATGCCACACCCACAACATACGGGTATATTTTAATAGACTATAAAGCCAATACCCCAGACTATTTAAGACTCAGAACAAATTTGCTGTCATACCGTCTGGTTGTTTATATCCCAAAACAAAAAACAGTGAAGAGGTGAAAGGATGTCATCACGGATGCAGAGGAATCTGTCTCTGTTGGAGTTGATATACAAGTCTCCACCGGCTCTACGCAGAGTTATTATTAGCAATGCAAACTTGGATTTCATCAATGCATTGTGCAAGATAGCCTTAAACGTATTGCAAGGTAACATTCCACTGACCAATCAGCAGTACAAACGGCTAAAAAAGGAAAAAAATCTCTAATCAGACTGATTGCTGATAAAAACTTTGCTTGATTGTCTTTCTCTTTTTCAATCTGGAGGGTTTTTACTACCCTTATTAGGGGCTGCAATCCCTTTTATAACCAGTCTGATAGCAAAAAGTGAAAATGGAACATGTGCAAAAGATGTTTTTGGTTCCTCAACATCAGCTGGACTTATTAAAGCAACCGCAACAGTACACAGGCAACATCAGACAACAGGCTCAGAATGACTTGGACAAGGAGATACTTCATGTGTTACATGAATCAGACATAGATGTGTATGAGAAAGCTAAAAAATATGGCGATATTCTCCAAAGATACCTAACACTTGTGAGACAAGGGGCTCGTGAAAAGAGTGTATTGTCTTTATCACTACCGGAACAGTTTAACACAGATGTGCAAGTCCCACCTGCGGACACCCCTCCTGTTTATGGTGATGTTGGGATGAAGGATTTTATTGCAGAGAATGTTTTGACACATACCTAAAAGGAGTAGGAGGAATGCAGAACTCATTCTATCAGCTCTGAACCATTCGCCGGACTTGATTTCTTACAATGACAAAGGCGAAATTGTTGTTGATAAACGCACCATCCCGGGTTCGCACATTTATGACCTGATTAAAGCCGTCACAACCACACACAGATCTATAGGCTGGACAGAGTTTTTAAAGGCTGTTTCAGATTTAAACATACCGTTATCAGCAAACATAAGACCATTGCCTTGTATAAAGAAGGTCACACACTG
>NW_005187944.1:92548-94139 GCF_000239375.1 Pundamilia nyererei
CTTTTCTCAATGCTAGTCTGTGTGTATGGAACGGTAAACTGGTCCAGCTCTGTTTTTACACATTCTCCAGCTTGCCATGGTTACAGGGTGACGCTCTTTCTCTGCGTGTTTCCTGGGTGAGAGAGGGGCTTTTTGTTGTTGTTGTGCTAAGCTAATAGGCAGAATGCTACATACTCTAAAGAATGTAGCATCATGGGCAGTGTAGTCCGTGCTGCAGGGAGAATGGACTGCCATACCCGTTATGTGTCTGTGAGCGCGAGGAGGGAGAAAAAGGTGAGTGGAAAACTACGAGTTATCATCGAGCAAAAACAGGAGCTGGAAGCATGTAAATATAATAATAACCACTGCAGCCAAGAAGAGTGCCTGACAAGCCCAGTTGTAAGTAAGCTATTAAGACTCGACTGTACACTGTGTTTGTGTTTTCCTCCGAAACAATAAGTTCCGTTGGAGCAGCCTTTCAACGCCTCTCTTTGTCTCTCGCTAGCAAAGTTGACCCAGACAACGAAGTAACGCTATTTTTTGGCTACGAGCCCAACTCAGAGCCCGACATATTAGCCAGAGGTCCCTTTAATATGGTTCGGAGCCGCGGACCTTCAGTAGGCCTAATAGTAATAAATCACAGCAATAGTACATTCACGTAGTTGTAAAAAGTATGATAATATATTAAGTAATCCAAAGTATTCAGAATACGTTACTCTCATTGAGTAACGTAACGGAATATGTTACAGAATACATTTTGGGGCATGTATTCTGTAATCTGTAATGGAATACATTTTAAAAGTAACCTTCCCAACACTGCCTGTGGGTGGGGTCTTTGAAGTATTGGGCGTATACACATACACTCAGTTACCATCCTGCTTAGTGGTTGCGGGTTTGGTTATGTTGGATACGACATCAGATACTATGCCTGACGCGGCAGTTTTTAGGTGGGGTTTGACTATACTGACTCCTTTTTTTAAACAGCGGTACTGCAAATCTAAACAAGCTGCGGAACAAGCCTCCCAGTCCAGCCCCATACTGCGTGCTGGTGCCGATATACCCTCCAAGCTCTCCCCCAGCCTGATTCAGATAATACCGTACATATTTTGCTTCATCTGTGTTGTAGACAACCATCCTTTCTTTTTTAAAAATGCTGTCTTATCGGACGGAAGTGAAGCTTGACAAGCACCTTACCGTATAAAAAGGGTATGTGTTGATTCTGGCCGTCTTTCAAATCAATTTCTATGTCGTCAATTAAAGCCTTTGACACGGGTGTGTAGTGTGGGCTGTCAAATTGCAAAATGGCTACGCGCCATCGTCTGTGATATTTATAGCCCTTAATAGTCGCGCATGGGCATCACCCACAAGTTGGTAATCAGTGATATCTGCATAAATAAACATGTTGTATTTTCCGCCATATATGTCTGCAGGATGTGGGGCGTATGTGTTTTTATAATGAAGTACAAACGGTTCTTCTGTTTTGAATCCTAGGATTTCTGCCAGTCTCCCTCTAAATGTGAGAACACTGCCTTTAGGCCCCATAACACTGACATAGTTACTAACTGGGCTGTATTGTGTTTTAATGTCACTGCACTGTGCTGAATGAATGACT
>NW_005187944.1:95259-96897 GCF_000239375.1 Pundamilia nyererei
TTTTTGTATTATATGATTTATTTATTACATTTTATGTGGAGTGAATAAATAAAAGTATATTTATGGTGGCACCTACAGACAAAGCACATTCAAACTCCGAAGCACGTACAAAAGACAACAGAAGTGCTCCAGGATGCTAGGGGGCAGTGTTGAACTTTTGTTAAATAGTGGCTACAAAAGCCAGCAAGTACCAACGACTGGAATTGGTGTGTGGTAATAACAGGTAACTGAACATTTTTTTTTTTAAATTATTTGACTATATATGAATGCTTGTGTATAAATACACAAACAATACACATGCTTTCATGCTTTCAATTATGTAATTTAAGTGATCTAGTAGCTCTGTTTTGGAAGTTCAGTTCATGCTAGAAATGTGTTTTGGAGTTTGTACGTGTTTTGTCTCTAGAGGCCACCGCATACATTTATATATAAACATAAATAAAACCACTTTCTTTTTTTACATTAGTAATTCCTTTTTTGCATAATTTTATATTATTGTTAATAATAAATTAATTAAAGCAACAAAACAACCTGAAGAGCCGGTTCGGAGCCAAAAGAGCCGGCTCTCTAAAAAGAACCGGAAATCCCATCACTACTATACGTAGCTTATTTAAACTGGCCAAGCCTGCAGGATGGGCCGGTAAACTTTAGACAAGGTGTTTTCCATGATGAATGCGAGACACAAATGACTAAGATGTTGGTGTTAACATGTCTTTTTATTTCATTCACACAGACAATGAATACTGAACAGCATGCATACATTAAACCAGGTGTCTCCCAGCCCAGTAGTTACCAATCATGCGAAGCATGGCTGGTTTAACATGACAGGCATAACGACTTGCTTCTAACAGTTGTGCAATATTGTCGTTAATTGTGCATACTATATGTTGTGATGATCTCATGTTCAGTCATGGTGTGTTCTGCAAGCCTGCGGAATTGTGTTCCAGTCCCATTGACAGTGTATGAGCGTACAAACAGGTGAATGGCTGGGATGAATCGGCCTGTCTGGAGCCTTATCATCACATTGTCATAGTAGGTGTCAAAGAAATATTCTGGCAATTCAAGCAAGCAGCTGTGTTGGTGGTGGTGTCTGGATTAGCAGCACTGGCGATGGGGAGTCTGGCAAGTCCGAGAGGTCCCACGCTTGCATGTCTCCCTCTGTAAAATGAAAACAATAAAAAGAGGTTATAATCTGTTGCATAGAGATACACACACACACACACACACACACACACCCTACCATTTGGTTTATTTAGTTGTCAAACGGCCTTATGATTTTAGGTTTGCACAGGGTAGAAGGCAAGCCAGTCTTCGGAGAAGTCGCAAAATCATCAAAAACCTGGCGTTTTCTAATACCCTCGTACGCAGTGTTGAGCCTATGTTCACAATGGTGTTGTCAATCTGGCTAAACAAACGCAGCATAGCTCTCCAGTCGCACCACTGTATAAAAAAACATGTCCTTAAACCATGTAGTGCACTCTTCTATGCTTGGAGGGTAAGGATTTAACCTCCAGTTTTCAACCCCTCTGGCAGCAATAAGACTTTCCCTGTCATCACATACACTGAGAAAAATAAAGTCATCGGGGCTGCGGTTGAAACGAAAGCTCAGGGCCTGTTGGACTGTTCCACTGGGAAACA
>NW_005187944.1:98406-99928 GCF_000239375.1 Pundamilia nyererei
ACACAGATATCCCCCTAAAATAGCTAAAACTAAAAACAAACTAAAAACTACTTCCAAAAACATTCAGCTTTGATATTAACGAGTTTTTTGGGTTCATTGAGAACATGGTTGTTGTTCAATAATAAAATTATTCCTCAAAAATACAACTTGCCTAATAATTCTGCACTCCCTGTAACTTAAATTCAGTCCCATCTACGCCGTTTTCACAGCGTTGCTTTTTACGATGAGGGCCCCGGGTGCATACGCCTGTAGACGTACCTAGAGCTGCTGTGTCTTGGGCTGCTCATCATGGTTGATACAGATGTCATCCTGAGCTCCTTAGGTCGAGCTGTTGATGTTCCAAATGGTGAAAGAGCGTGTCTTATATGTATACACACTAGACCAACCCATTAGGAGGTGTCATTACCATCCGGGGTTGGACATGGTTTCAGTTCACCTCTGAAATGGAGAGAAAGAGGAGCTGTTTGTAAAGGAAAAAAGGTGGAAAAACCTTTGGAGGTTCAGTTGGGATGTGTGTGCTGGGATGCTCTTGATTAGGAAGCCGCTTTTATTGTTTTATGACTTGTTTTGCTGACTGTTGGGGCCCCCCCTGTAACCATGTGTAATCATCAAGTCTTAATGTTGCAGTGTGTGACTAGTCGATAATTATAGGGATAGTTGCAAAAAAAGTGCAGGTATATTACTACTGAGGTGTCCTGTGTGTCGAAGCTTTGAAGCATGTGTCGGGTAATTTTTTGTGAAGCGCGTATCGAGGCTTGCTTTGATTACGTATGCAGTGATGTTCGAGGCCTCGTGAGCAGTACCACGTGACTGATTCAGGCACTGGCTCGCCCGCTCGCGCCAGATTAAAAAAAAGAAAGATTGCCCAATCACATTGTGTTGTGGAATTGGATTATGTACGTGTTACACAGTGCTACATAGTTACTTGAGCATTTCTTCTTCGATGGAACCAGCAAGGAAGAGAAGATTTTCCCCTGTCTGGCAACATTTTGTTCTCAACTCTCCTAATAAGATATACACACAGTTATAAATATCAAAAAATGATAGGTACCATCATATAAATAAACAACACTACAGATCCTATAATTTGATTTCTGTCTTTTAGTTTATTAAAAAGTGAAGTGTGTCATTATCCAGATGTACATAAGCATGATTACACAGTAACACAATCATACCAAAACTCTGTTCTGATAGTTTCCACTTTCTCTTTTGAATCAGACGTACTGAGACAATATTTGTGATAAATAACCATGAAAACAATTTATTTATTCAGTTTACAGGTTTACACATCACATCATTATAATCACAGAGCCTGTTTCACTTGAATTGTCCACTTGATGGCGCAGTAGAGCAAATGAACCATCACAATGCTTCGAACTATGAGTCGACCAGTTGGATAGAAGCTTCAGTTCATCATGAGGCTTCATCTCACCATCAGTATCAGAAACAGTCTTACAGGGATGTGAAATGAACAATTTATTTTCTGTGCTTGATTACAAAGAGTGAAATCAGTAAAACATTT
>NW_005187944.1:99948-103259 GCF_000239375.1 Pundamilia nyererei
CTCACCATCAGTATCAGAAACAGTCTTACAGGGATGTGAAATGAACAATTTATTTTCTGTGCTTGATTACAAAGAGTGAAATCAGTAAAACATTTCCTGTAATGCTGTGAAATGTGAGAAGCTGCTTAGCTTTTTTTTTTTTTTTTTTTTTTTTTTTAACAGCTAACATAGACATACACACACATGGATTTGCACATATTCATCAACTTTTTGAAATACAGATATCTGTCTTTGCATTCTAGTTCAAGACATTTTGAATTCTCTAACACAGGTCAAAAACCTTCAGATGGTATTAGACTTATTTTTGCCATAGTATGCCGTAGGAAATAGACCCAGATGTAAACTTACAGAAAACTGAACTTAACTGAAACTGATCTTTATGTCAATTTTGGCAGAAATTCCATAACGCAGTTGGAAAACTGAAAACAGTGCACATAGAACGAAGACTAGAAAATAAATCAGGAAGTAAAAAAACACTGAACAGCTTTCCATGTACACTCAGTTTGCAGTATACAACAGCACCTTTACATTAAACACAGCACTGTTTCAGTTCAGTCCAACTCTTCCCCCAGCAACACATCATTTTTTTCAGGGCAGAGTTAAAGTTACATACAATTTGCCACTGAGAGCATATAAGTCAGGAAAAGCATCAAATTATTGAACGATAAATGTTTTCTGGATTCATTATTTTAATCATAGCATTTAAACATTTTAAACATCAACATTGACAACAAAGGACATACTTTTATCCTTTCATTGCTTTATTTGTCATAATTACTGTTGCATTTACACCTGGGTGAATTGTTAGCTGTTGTAGCTTTCCCAAAGTGAAGAAGTCCCACCACCACCAGCAGCAGCGCCACCATCACCACAGTGAACACAGTCCGTGAGATGAGGTAAATATGGCAGGCAGGGTGCTCTCTCTGAGTCTCTGTGCAGAGATGGTTACATGTGTGAGACACAGCTGAGATTAAGTCTGTTTAACGGATTTAAAAGAAAAAAAATCTAATTTGTGATTAAAATATTATCACATACAACATTTTTGGTAAAGAGCTTTCCTTCATCACCTTGGTTAATTATTTATTATGTGATTATTCACCTTCATATCTGTATATATCACCAAAAGTAACCTCTCTCCTCACACTGAGTCTCTAAGAAAGCATCTTCTTCTCTGCTTACGTCAACTGAAAACAGGACAACGACCGATATTTATTTAGTGGCTTATTGATTTAAAGGACTGAACGAGTAACTGGGAAACTTTTGTCACTTTTCTATGATCTCTGTTACTGTTACTGCCTTTATGAATGAAATATAAATCTGAGTACACTTGACTTTAAACTCCTTAGTGTGAAAGTGACTGTGACCAGTGGAACCTGTTTTAGTAATTTAAATGAGCAATCTTGTGGAAATACTTCAGAGTAGTTCAAAAATGGTACCAATAAATAGACTCAGCAGTTTTTCTTAAAATGTGGGAAAAGTAATACTTTATATCACACGTGTACTAATCTTACTTTGAAACATTGCTGTTTCTCACCTGTGACACATGGCAGGGAGACAGACAGCCAGCTCTCTGGTGATTCTCCACCTCCTGAGATCTTGCACTTGTAAAGTCCTTCATCTGCCTTGTAAACTCTCTTAATGGTCAAGTTTCCTCTTGAGCTGCTCCCTATGTGACGCCCATATTTATAGAAATCAGCTGCGATGCTGGAGGAAAGCATCTTGTTTCTGCAGCGTAGAGTCACAGCATCTCCCTCCATCACAGGAACAGCAGGACTCTCCAGGATCACAGAACCAGCTGAATGACATGAGATGAGCTTTATTCGCTACGAAAGTCATTTAAAACAATCATAAAATATTTTTGTCTTGATTCAAACTTACCAGTGACAGAGATGTTGACACTGTTGCTTTTCCTCCCTCCTTCAATCTCACACCAGTGTTCTCCACCATCGTCCAGATAAAGACTTGTCATAATGCACAACGATCCTTGTGCTGTTTTGTTACCACCGTTGTTACACTGGGATGTTTTCCCTTTTACCTTGTGTACTATGTTTCCATGAAATACTCCCTCGCAGTAAAAACTGACAGTTTCATATTCAAAGAACTGCAACTTGTTTGGAACGACACGAAGAGAAACTGCATTTAGGAAAATGAGAAAAAAAGATTTTCAGTTTATTGTTGAGTTTGCAAACTTCTGCTCTTTACTGGAACAACAACATGGAAAATAAAAATAGTTTATATTTAGATACACAAAGAAAACATGTTTATCATAACTTTCTCACTAAAAAAGATTCAGAAAATCACAAAATAAGTCAAAATCAATCAACTTGACTTTTTCTAAATAAATAAATACATTTCTCTTTCAAACAAAAAAAGCTAACGTTCATATTAGTGAGCAAATTAGTTAAACTCACAAACTTTCCGAGCATGTGCAGACAGCAGGACCATGATGATCATCACTGAAGAGAATAACAGAAAAATAAGAGACACAAATAAAAAAACATATATGTGACTTCACACTTTTTTGACTCGTACAGCTAAAATCTTTCTACAGCTCCAAGGTGTCATCACATGTTTCCCCTACATGAAACATTCAAATCACAACATTGTTGACTCTGACAAAGTCTTTATAGTTTATCTTTAATGTAGAGATAAAGGCAGTGCTCACACAGTCTGATGCAGAGAGCTCGGATCTCCATGATGTCTTCCTGCAGACTGACCAACAGACTCTTCCTTTGTGGCATATTTGAAACAGCTCTAAATAGTTTTTAGCAGAGCTGCTGTTGTGGTAAGTCACCTGACAGAAAGACAGCCTGGTGCTGTTTTAATTACTATTTTTAGATAGTTAATGTTCATCTTCGTATTCTTCCTTAAAACACTAATGATTCACATTATTCACTCTAATCCTAACATCAGTATACTGAGTTATTTGATTCACACAACAACTAAATGTTTGGGCAATATTAGCATAGTAGCGTAGTTAAAAATTAAAACTTCCCAACTCACTCTTGAGCGGGCATAATCAAACAGTTCATCCCCAATTTTTGATGTGGGAAGTCTTTATTTTCTCTGCCAGGGCTGCCCTTTGTCACTGATTCTGTTCGTAATTTTTTTGGACAGAATTTCTAGGTGGTGGAAGGCTTTTACTTGGGTGGTCTCAGAATCTCATCTCTGCTTTTCGTGGACGATGTGGTTCTTTTTGCTTCATATAGGTGGTGGCCTCCAGCTCGCACTGGAACGATTCGCTGCCGAGTGTGAAGCGGTGGGAATCAGAAACAGCACCTCGAAATCAGATGTCTCCTGGGCGCCTCCTT
>NW_005187944.1:103279-106287 GCF_000239375.1 Pundamilia nyererei
CCTCCAGCTCGCACTGGAACGATTCGCTGCCGAGTGTGAAGCGGTGGGAATCAGAAACAGCACCTCGAAATCAGATGTCTCCTGGGCGCCTCCTTGGTGAGGTGTTTTGGGCATGACCCACTGGGAGGAGGCCCCGGGGCAGACCTAGGACAGGCTGGAGAGATTATATCTCTCAGCTAGCCTGGGAACACCTCAGCATTCCCCCGGACAAGTTGGAGGAGGTGGCTGGGGAGAGGGAGGTCTGGGCTTTTCTGCCTAGACTGCTGCTCCCAGAAGAAGATGGGGAAAAAACATAAAAAGATTATCAAAAAACCTAATGTGCGATAGTGAAGACACATATTTCAGTACAAGGTAAGTCACATGTGTTTACAAACCTCCCACAGAGTCTGCTGATAGAGAAGCAGCAGTACTGTGGGTACTTTGCAGATGTTTATAAAGGCCATGCTATGTGTTCTTCTATTAATTTAACAAAGGAACAACAGAACAAGCTGAGTGAGTTATATTTGTGTTTCAAGTGAGAAACACTTGCCCAGAAAGAGAGAAAAGAACATTTAAAAAGTAGATAAATAAATATATATGGAGATTTACACAATTTCCATTCAAGTGAAATATGTTCAGTCCTTGATTTCAGAAATGTATTCAGTTTTTTTTTTTTATTAGTATTTAGTATTTTTGTTCCAATGTTTTCAGAAGGAAATATGACCAGCAGTTGAAATTACAAGTTACAGCACTGGACCTCCCTGTGAGTGCAGCCATGACCCCAATCGGGCCGTACAGTTTTTATACTGCGACAATAACAAGTCACTATTATGTCTGTCTGCTTCCAGAACCCATCCTGATGTCTGCATAAGAATCCTCTTCATCCATATCCGACCTCGCCTTGTCTCTGCTCCCTCCTGGAATCAGAAAGACAGGCACAAAAACATCTCCCAGCCTGTACTTGATCATTTTACTATTACTGCAGCTGAGATCCTTCAGGGTGAACAGGACACTCCTGAGGACGTTTTACGACACCGTGGTGGCGTCTGCTATCTTTTATGCTGTGGTCTGCTGGAGTGGTGGAATGGCAGAGAGGGGCAGGGAGAAACTTGACAAACTGGTCAGGAGGGCCAGCTCTGTCCTGGACTGTCTGCTGAAGTCCATCGAGCAGGTTGGGGAGGAGAGGATGTTGTCTAAGCTAACATCCATCATGGACAACACCTCCCACGAGCACTGAGCAGCTCGTTCAGCAGTAGACTTTTACACCCACAGTGTAGGAAGGAGCGCTACCGCAGGTCATTCTTACCAGCAGCTGTCAGACTCTATAGCACTGTTTAACATGGTCATCGTACTCACCAGCTTGTTTGTTCATTGTACATTTTATACATAACCCAGCGCATTTTCTTGTTATCTCTGTGCAATTTTTCTACATTTCTGTACATTGTTACCTGTATATACAGACTTTAGTTGCTTATGTATACAGGACCACTTTGTGTCTTCCTTTTAGACTTTATATTCCCTTTGCTATAAGAACTGTGTAACACCAAAATTTCTCATTTGTGGGACAATAAAGGTTTATTCTATTCTATTCTATTCTATTCTACTGATTCTAAAATCTAGGTGAGGACATTATGTTTGGACTTCCTGTGGCCCAGAGAATATCCTTATAACCATTATCAAATGTGATGTGTATGCATGCTGCAAAACCCTCTGCGCTACTACATCTACCCT
Organism: Pundamilia nyererei; assembly: GCF_000239375.1. Lineage (NCBI taxonomy): Eukaryota > Metazoa > Chordata > Actinopteri > Cichliformes > Cichlidae > Pundamilia > Pundamilia nyererei. The sequence goes on from NW_005187944.1 coordinate 104,990, forward strand.
TCAATATGTCAGCCCAGTTATACTGATGGACAAAGCTTTTGACCCTCAAACACAGAGCACATATTTTCGTGTGGGTTGTGAGATACAAAAAGTTTTGTCATTACTTACAGCAACAAAGGGGTAAAGTAAGAAAGTCATTTTTTTTCAAGCACATGTGTACTAAACCTCACTTTAATCAGAGATATGCTCAGGCTATGCAGGTATATTTCACTGTTGACCACAAAGTTGATGTTTCTGATTAGTGGACAACCTCAGTCAGTCCTTTTTAAAACTCTTTTCTTGTAACAGCATTCATACACTTGTAATAGCACAAAGCATATGGAACAAGCTGTTTTAAGTTCAGCCTATAAACAGACAGATGGCTGCTTTTGTTAACATTCAAAATGTATGTGTTCAAAATGATGTGGGTCTGGCATCCAGCTGTACCAAATGGAACATACACAAGCTATATCAACTTATAGAGATGCACACCAAAGCTGAAGATGCACGGCTTGTTCAGTTACACAAACAATATGTAAAAGATCTGGGTTATCTGGGTCACTCTCTCAGATGTGACTGTCTCCAGTCTCTTTGTAACCTGTAAGGTCGCAGGAATTGGAGAATAAAAGTTTAAAAAGGGTAGAAACCATTATTTTGATGCATATTACATACTACTAGTCACTTCATAGAGCAGTTTCAATTTTTGTCATGATGCATGTTCAGTCATCCAGGTGAATAAATTCCAAAAGGCAAATTCTGGTCATGGTAATCATACCAAGGCCCTTTAGACTTTTATCAGTAATCCTCTTTTGTGTCAGGGGTTGCTGTGTGGATGTGGAGAAGAGGGACCCAAACGCAGGACTAGTGGTGAGGATTAAGGGTGTTTATTGTAATTTACAAATGAAGACAGCAGGAGATGGCTGACTGAACTGAACACACGGCAATGACAACATCAATGAGAAGACTGTGAACAGACGGAAACTAGAACATAATGCACAGAGACTGACAAAGGGCTGACATAATAAAACAGGACGTGTATATATGGAAACTAAAGGTAGAGCATGACTAAACTGAAAACATGGGGTCAACGACACAGGAACCCTGACATTTTGTCTGCATCTGAGGCTGAACTTCAGGTGGTTCCTGTAATCAGCGCTCTTACATGCTGTTTGTTCATACTGATGTGCCAAAGTGGGTTAAAATGGACAGAATCAACCTTTTGGCATGGACATTTCTGAGGTCAGGTGGTAATTGTTTCTGGTGGATCAAGCAAACAGTTTCATACTTATATCTTGGAGGAATTGTCTAATATACTGTAA
>NW_005187944.1:107315-108642 GCF_000239375.1 Pundamilia nyererei
CACCATTTGACAGCCAGAAGAGGAAGACCCCAGAAGTCCATATTTTGAGAGTTTAAATGATGGTTTGAATAAAAAGAAAAAAAATTATATGAAAAATTATATTCATGTTAGCTTCTTAATACTGATACATTTAAAATATAATCCAGTCTAATTTAAATTTTTTAAAAAAGTTTTAGATTTTTAAACCAGCCATTCCAGTTTGCACACGACAAATTACTTAGCATCCCACCCCCACATTTAGAAATAAAAAATTTTTGTAAAAAAATTAAAATTTTTAAAACATCTCATCTACCAACAGGGAAAGTATGACAGGGCCGTTAATATATTGGTCATTGTAGCAGACTGGCACTTAAATGATGGGAATGGAAGCGTTTTTTTAACCATGGCAAACATCGCAAATGTACTCAGGCACATTTTGGATACCCTTTAAATTCACTTACATATTCTCATTTTCTGCTGCTACTTTAAAGAAATGCATCTCTGTAATGTCACTTTGTGTTCTGTTAACTCCCCTTGTCTACAGCATCAATATGTCAAATATAAGCTTTTCATTATGACCCAATCTGGTCTTTTGTGAGCTATTTCCTTTTTTTCATGTGAAAATCAATCATGATGTGGGGGTGGAAAATTGTGATGTAATAATTAAGAGTAACTAACAGTAAATTAACAGTAACAGATTGTCAAATGTTTACTGTGATTACTTAAGATCAGGCCCAGAGGAACTGAGCACCACCTTCCACTATCAAACTCAAATTATTTTCTTGGCTTTTCATGGTTTCATTAACTCTCTTTCAGCTTCTAAATTTTGTTTTCAGACACAGTCTAACACTGGCCATGCAGATAGTCTCACCTTTGGCTTTATTGAACAGCTGAGGTTATCACAGTTCTGGAAGACAAAACAAGCTACAACTTATTCTGTCTGTGTACTAAACCACACTTTAATTTAAAGATATGCTTTATATCAAACTACAAAATCATATTTTACTCTTGACCACGCAGCTGTTTCAGAAAAGGCAACGCAACACTCAGAATAGCAGTTCACCACAGTGAGTGCCTGTGAGCTGCAACCAGTCTTTTCTTGTAACAGTGTATCATACATATGTAAGTATCATACATATGTGAAAAGACAAAGCAGAAGCCACAAGTTAGCTTTAATTAGATGTAAACGTAGAGAAAAGCAGAACAGTGTCTGTCTTGGTAACTGAACGTTCTACGTACTTTGAACCACATGGGTCTATTTAACTGAATGCACACAAGCTATAACAGTTTATAGACATGCAAACCAAACTCAGTGTACAATGTGTACAACTTCTTCAGTTACAAAAAA
>NW_005187944.1:111680-112797 GCF_000239375.1 Pundamilia nyererei
ACTGTAACATACGGCTTTCTGCAGGATTTTACAGCATTTCAGGAGAAGCTGGGTACACTGAGAGTTCAGTACTTCTGTTGTTCAGGTGACTGTACATTTAATAGGTTGCTGCCCGCTGTGGTGGTAATCCCTGAATTGGTTTCACTGAGTAAGTTTTTATTTCTTTATACAATAATACTAAAAACATTGTGTGTTCTGACCTGTTTGATCCTCGATCAAACTATCTTCCTTTGCTGACTGACAGAGCAATGCTGAAACAGAAGAAAGTAAACAAAAATGTATCATTATATAGCCATAAAAAAATAGATATTGTCCAAAATGAATTAATAAATAAATTAGATCCAGACATTACCACACAAGAAAATAAATATTAAGAGAGAAAACACAAGCATAGAAAAGAAAACAAACAAAAGATACAGCATAAATTACCTCTGTTTTTTCTTACAACAGCATTTGTTTCTTTCACTGCATTCACTGTACTGGCTGCTGTTGAAACTGGGGGGAAAAAAGAACATGCAACGACTATTTCTAAATCATTTAGGTTGCCCCATGTGAATTTAGCTTAAGTCACTTTAATTCCCTAATACAAACCTCTAATAGGAAATTTCTGTTTTATTCTAGATATTAAACCAGTGTTTTACTATTACTATTACAATAATATTGAAACAGTGTTTGTTTTCTTACCTGTTTGATCCTCGAATGAGCGAGAATCATCTACCTTTGTTGACTGACAGAGTGACACTGCAGTAGAAGAGGGGAAAAACAAAAAAATAAACAACAAAAAAAAACAAAACTTTTTTTTGAATAAACTTTAAATTAGCACATTTTCTATGTAGCAATTGTTACACTGCAGTGATTCCATCATTCTAGTGCTTAAAATAATATACTTCTGAATGAACAGAACTGTATTGCTTGTAGCAAACCAAAACCCATGAACACAAAATTATGTGAAATGTTTTTCTTTTTCTTTTTTTTTTACCTCCGCCCTGGCGACATTTACCAAAGTGATGCAGTCCCACCACCAACAACAGAGCACTCAATGAAATAGTGGCAATGATCCAAGATGTGGCACATGGCATCTTGTTGAGACTTTCTGAATGAGTTGTTGAATGTTAAA
>NW_005187944.1:114220-116010 GCF_000239375.1 Pundamilia nyererei
TGATGCCGTGCTCCTGACTGTGTCGGCACGTGACAAATGTAAAAGCAATGAGCAGGGGCGTTTTCCTGTGTGGCTTCTTTCTGCACTTAAAGCAATGCTAAACCTTTAAAAAGAACTTTCAAAGCAGTTGTTGCCTTCAAGTTACCAGCAGTGTTTCACTTCATTATGAAAGAGGCAACAAAGACAGAATAATGCTGCGTTTAATACTTTTAATCATTTAATATGCATTTATTTTTTAATGATGTTTACTTTATACCTTTATGTATTAGTATGCTAGCATACATTTATTGTACTAAAACTAATAAGCAACTTAAGATTTGAGTAGTAGAAATGCCATCACCAAATTTGAAGTAATAATAATAATAAGAAGAAGAATACGAATAAGGATAAGAATAATTAGATTTACTAACCCTAAGTTAGTAAATCCCTAAGTTACCAACTTGCAGGGTTAACTTGGCAAGCTAATAACCAGACAGGTTGACATGAAAATATGTCCCAGCAGCACTGTTGGTGAATTTACAAAGGAAGATAAAACTACAATGCTACAAAAAGCTGAAGAGGTTAAACACATAATCCAAAAGTAACACAGCTGCTCCAGATAAAGCAGTTGTGTGAGTGTGTTTTCTGTAAGAGGAAAGGTTTAGTTTAGTTATTTTAGTTTAGTTTAGTCTTAAATGCACTATATAAATGTGCATCCACTTTAAAAGTTTTGGTGAGTAAGACTGGGAAAGAGTTGTTATATGAGTAAGGTTTTCCTATTTGAAAATGGGAAGAAAATCTGCCATAAAAGCCAACTGTGCACTGTAAGTTAACAGACGTACCAAAACAAGAAGTGTATCATTAAGAAGTGGGAGAACCTGATAGATTATATATATTATTGTCATTCATTGGTAACAAACCAAGTCTTCAGATGTTATTATAAAAGTCAGACCTACTATTCATTATCCATGCACAGAGCTATGTTGTTTTCCAGAGAAATGATTGGTCAGAAGGTGGTAATTAGATATCTGTTGATCGCTAATCTCAAACATAACCTGCTCCAGAGTAGGTTAAGATTTCAGGATAAGTTTGCATAAGGATATACCCCTGGTAAGAAGTGGACCACCGTTGAAGTATGGAAAACCCAGGGGTAACCATGAAGGTACCAGGATAAGTCACAAGCCTGTTTTGTAATACAACAATGGAGGTGTGTTGATATCACTGTTTCTAAAAATCCATAACCACTAAGAATTTCCAGTTCTGACCAAAACAGCATATTCACATGTGGGTTGAAGCTATTTGAAAAATATGCCTATTTTTATACACAGGACCTGTATGATTGTAGAAATAAATCCACAGATAATGATATCAGCATGGCCACGATATAGCACAGAAACATTTTGATCATAAAAGAATATATGTGAGAATCCTTTTCACTGATTACAGCTTTGCATGTAACACATTTGTCCTCAGTCAGTAAACATCTCAACTTGGGTCTTGGTTACTTTCTCTGATCAAATAGATATGTGTATCAAAACAAGACATTTCTTGTTCCAGAATAACTCTGTAAAAATGATTGTCAAAGTGTTTAGTAGGGGTGCAACGATACTCGTATCGATATTGAACCGTTCGATACAGTGCTTTCCGTTCGGTACGCATATGTATCGAACAATACAAATTTTTTAATTTATTTTTATCAACTTTCCTTCTGACTATGCTGTCTGTGTTGAGAACTCAGTGGATCTGCGCTCGACAGTGCAGCCTAGGCGGAGTAGTCGAACGTAGATTCACTGAGTGCAGGGCAGGCTAGC
>NW_005187944.1:117081-122876 GCF_000239375.1 Pundamilia nyererei
CCCTATGCATATTCATGTAACCACAATAAAAGGAGTGCTATGGGGAGCCTGGCTGAGAGTCTGACAGTGGTCAAGTGGTGGGACGACACTTGGCTCCAGCCAGGCCTCCCTCATGCATGAGTAAACCAGCCTGCTTGTGTCTTGCTTTGCAGTGTAATTATATTGTCTTCAACGTTCCAGCGGATAGGTTCAAGCTACAAACCTATCAAAAGGCATGAACATTTTTTTTGTATCGAAAAAATATCGAACCGTGACACCAAAGTATCGAACCGAACCGTGAATTTTGTGTCTCGTTGCACCCCTAGTGTTTAGGGTAATGCAGCCTCTCAAGACCACAAAGGGGATAATTTAGACTTTAAAGACTTTTGAGTACAAATTTGAGTACAAAAATATATAATATATATGAAATATAGAAGAATAATATAGAGCAATGTAATTATACATTTACATGTGAAATTCATTCTAAATATTTTTTTTCCAATTTAAATCTGTCTAGGGTGCAAAAACTGCAAGTACAACCCATGTTTCTACCTTATATTTTATTTCCCATTTTATTTTACGACACACAAAACAACCATTAAAGGTAAAAAAACGAAGTTAAAGAAAATTGCTGATAAATTTAATCAATGAGATGCAAGCATAAAAAATATGTAGTAATACATAATATATAAGTAATAGGTAAATTATGACTTTGTGATTTATGAAGAAACTAAAAAAAAACAAAACAACATTCTAAGAGGCTGTGACTGAAGTCGTAGAGACAAAAAAGGTTAATGCTCAGTAAAGTTCATTTCTTAGTAATTATCACCCAATTAAACTCAACCCATTAAACCAGATGTCTAATAATGCTAATAATTAAAATAATGTTTACAAGCAGTACCAGTAAAGCTACTGTTTATTAACTATACAGAAGTTGTAATAAAATTACAAGCAAGCACCAGTGGAGAAAAAAAGTAAATAAACAGTGTACCTGCAATGTTCTTTTATGGAAAAAGAGGTTTAAGAAATAGAGTCAATTCAGCATCACCAGCTAATCATACATATCTTTTTGGGAGCCGAAGTTCCATTAGAGTTCATCTCGTTTTGCACTTCTGACTGACTCTTTGTTTGCAGCGTTGTTAATGTTGATAGCCGCCCTGATTGCAGATTTCATTGATGTCTCGATCCAAGCATGAGGGAAGGCTGTGTGCTCACCAGCAAAGTGCACCTTGCCCTCACTTTTAAAGAGCTCTGCAGCATATTCTAAGTGTTGGTAGGGTGTAAACAAAGCAAAGGCACCCAAACTATAAGGATCCAAGCTCCACTTCTTCACTATGACCCCTGTGCAGAGATCCCTGACCTTCTTGCCATGAATCTTTTCCAAATCTCTCAAAGCCAGCTCTTTAAGGTCTTCATCGTTTGGACCTAGGAATAGTAGGGAGTTATCAGACCAGGTGTAGGAAGCCAAGAGGACACCAATGGTCTTATTTTTTGGGAAACTGTGGCTGGGGTAGTAAATGAAACGAGATGGCCCATCTGTGATGCTCTTCCCCCCCCGGATGCCATCATCCTCCCAGAACCTGTTTTTGAAGGTGAGCAGGACTTTAGTGGAGCTGTCGTAATGGACAGACCTCAGGGCATCCATCTTTTTAATGGAGAGAGGGGGATCGAAATCTATGAAAAGAGCCGCTTTGGCTGTTGTTGTTACCAGGACAAAGTCAGCTTTAAGATCAGTAAAATTTGACTGTTGGCCTCTTTGATATGACACAGTAACTTCATCTGAATGGCTAATACGCTTGACTGTAGAATTAAGAAGAATGGTGGCATTAAGGCTTTCCTTTAAAGCTTTGGTGAGAAGGTCTGACCCACCAGTCACTTCAAAGTACCTTTAAAATAAAATAAAGAAAAACAGAGATATATATTTTTCACATGAATTTGTTAGTAATCAATGTCTAGTAAATATATTTTACATTTTAGCTTAATTTAACAATAAATTGAGGTCTCAAATGTTTTCAGTTTCATAGAATTAAATAATAAAATGTAACATGTACAAGTGCAAAGAAAACTCTGTATGTACCAGACCATAGGGTGAACCGGATTATAAAACGCATTAAGTAAAACAAAGCAGTCAGAAAAGTCAAACTTTACTCAACTTATTCTTATTGCTTCCTCTACTTCTGTATCACTGATTCATTAATGTTGAATTTCCTCACTGCTGCTCTATTCTCAGGTTCTACTGCGTGACTGATATCCATGAGTTTAAAATCTGCTTCACAAGCATGTCTCTTAACAGGTGCCATTTTGTACACACATAATATAATATAATAACATTATGTTGTTGAAGCACAGTAAGTATTACTCTGCAAAGCTCCTGACTACGGGAGCCGTAATGCTCCGACAATCCATCAAGTGGTGCGGCTTTGTAGCTTACCAAAGTCATACTAAAACCTTTTTTGACAGATTTGAGTGCCGTGTACCACATAAATTCGGTTCGAGGTCAGTTAGCACAACCAGAATTCATACATAAGCTGCACCAGATTATAAGGCGCACTGTCGATTTTTGAGAAAATGTAAATATTTTCAGTGTGCCTTATAGACCAAAACATATGGTACTGACTCCTGCTGACAGCAATACAGCCTAAAGTCAAATTTTATTTTTTTTCAAACAGAAATGATGACACATCACATCAGGAAAACGTGCTATCAGGTTAAAGCAGGGTTGGGCAACACCAGGCCTCAAGGGCCAGTGCCCTGCAGGTTTTAGATATCACCCTGGGTAAAACACCTGAATCAAATGATTTGTTCATTCATTTAAATCAGCTGTGTTGGATCAAGGACACATCTAAAACCTGCAGCACCCCAGTCCTTGAGGCCTCCCTCACTCCTGGTTAAAGCAATGAATTGTTATATCCTCTACTTCAAATAATTAAAACCTACAGCTCATCTAAATGAACAGTTGAAGCACTGATAAGAAGTTTATTCTTAATATAAATAAGGAAATAAGAATTTCAGTTCAATAACGGAACATTTCATGATTTGATTTACTGATATATTTCACTTTTGTTTATGAACTCTTCTATGAAAGAAGTTATATTTAGTTTAGTTAAAAGGTCTTACTCGACGTTGTCATGAACATCAGTTTGGTCATAGATCATTTCAGTGAGTGCAGTGTACATAAGGCCCTGCTCGTTAAGTAGGTCTCCAATCATCCTAATGGCTTCAGAACTCAGACCACCTTCTTCTTTCAGGTAATCCTATTAGGAAAACAAAGTTTCTGGTTATGAAATCAAAGTGGGTCATAGAGAAAAAATATAGTTTAGCTCTTTTAATTAATTAATTATATAATTTAAATTTACCTTCACAGAATAGCGGTCAAATTTTTCCAGTGCAGCTCTACAACCATTTTGTGTGACTTCGTTTTTCACCTAGAGAAGTAAAAATCATTGAGACAATGTCATGTATAAATATCTAGCTGCATATCATCACAGTCTAATTTTATGGCAAGCAGATGTAATACCTGAATGAACTACCTTAGAGCAGTCTAACCTGATGTTAGAGTTGTGTTAACCTTTTAGAGTGTTTACCAAGTGTTTACCGTCAACTAATCTAGGATTTATTATTTATTTTTATTTTATTTTATTGACAAGAACTGTGGGCCAAACCCCATCCCTGAACTTAGCAGTGACTGCAAATACATGTACAATGAGCAGTTAACGAAGTGCACTCATCAGAATTCAGAAGGAGACTAATTTAACATTCGTGGGAGGCATAATAGAAAAATCATTGGTTTCAAAAAATGACATAAAAACAAAACTACCGTGAAGAAACAGGCAGAGAGCATGGAGTAATTAGGCTTGAGCAGATATGCCTGTTTGACCAAATTAAACTGTTTTCAAATGTGTTGTGTTCAAGTCAATCTTCATTCTTGGCACTGTATGAAATAAGAACAAATGTTCCGAAATACTAAAAAGTTTCCATGTGATGCACTTCTTTGTTCACATGACTATATATTTTTACAGAATTCTGGTTTAACAGCTTTTTTAAAATGAAAATCTTTAAAACAAGTGTTTGTATAAAAACCCATATTCACACAACTGTTCAGCTTGAAAATGGGTCTGTTAGATTTAGACCAAACAAAATCAACTCAGTTTTGGTGTTTATGTTGAAACATTTAACGCCAACTGGAAGAACTAACCCCTCCACATACCTTTTCTAATGCTTGCTGTAGGAGAGCGTCAGCTGATTTATGCTTCTCACTTGGTGATAGATTGTATTGCAGGATGTCAGGCTTTTCCTTCACTTTGCATGTCCTTTGTGGCTGTATTCCATTCACCAGGTAGAAAGTATTGTTGTCATCCATGATGAAATTATTCAGCTCAACTCCCAGATCGTTTGCAAACTGAAGGGCAATACTGTTGAAAAAAACAATCAGATTGTGAGTTTCCTCAAGGTTTGACAGATAAACTAGGAGCAGAAGTAGCCTCTATCACCACTGTGGTATTAAAAATGGCCACCTTTTAAATAACTGATTTTACTCACTGATGAAAATCAGGGATCCTCATAGCACCAAGTTCAGCATACCAGCCCTCTTTGTCATTCCTGTAGGTCTCCACACGTCCACCAATTCGTCCACTAGCCTCTAATATGGTGACCTTATTTAAATATTACCAAACACAAGTACATATTATTTAATATATATGAAATATTGCTTGCTTTGTTTATCTACACACACTAATCTCGTTGAAAAGGAAAGTGTTATTATTGAAATTGCAAAATCTCCAACTCTTTTGACTACACCAGGACTGCTAATAGGACTTGCAGTACCTCTAGTAATTATATATTAAGGCTTGAAGAAAAACAAAGATTCGTCTGTCACAGATAATAGAACAAAATTTTAAATAACCAGAATATAAACATCTCATGTCAGACCTTATGTCCTGTGTTGTTAAGTAGCCTGGCAGCTGTCAATCCAGCCATGCCAGCTCCAACAATGACAACATGACGAGATGTGTTTGTTTGTTGAAGACCGTTCTTGGCTATCTGTAGAAGCTGCTCGTAGTCAGTGTCATTCAAACAATCAGCTAGAACAGTCTTCAGCCTGTTGGTAGTGTGACTTTGACACAGAGTGAGCCACAAAGCACTGACAGCAACTGCAGACAATAAAGGACATGTTGTAAATCAGCATGTAACAAAGCCTTCCAATAAATTTAAATCACCAATTTTTATGCTTAAAACTAAGCAAATACGTAGAGAGAATTTAAGGAAGCTACTTTGAATTTCAAAAACAGATTTTCATAAAAAAGTATTTTGTAGGATTTGTAACATATCAGTATTAAATTAGCATTTTGGTTTCTTTTCAACTAGTTTTTAAACAGTTTAACATCTGGAAGCTGACACTACTTCAGTAACAGTGCAAAATGTCACATACTCACATAATTTCACTACAAGTGGATCCATTGTTCACGTTTGTCTGCTTTTCTTCTGAGGTGACATGAGAAGGAATGTACACTTCAACACATATGAAAATAAATAAATGAACAAAATGCAACTGTTTGTAGTTTTAGCTGTCTCATCCTTTTGTGACATAGCACAGCATATAAACTTACTCTGTTCTGGTTAAGAAATCCTAACACTGGGATAGAAATGTCCTCAGTCTTTGTTATTTGGGACAGTAGTGAGAGATATAATTAAACATAATTATTAATTAATATTTTGTGCTTTACTTAGGAAAACTGGCTTTAACGCCCTACTTTCTAATTTATAATGCTAAACATTGCAAAACTATTTAATTAACTAACTGTTGTCTGCCATATATA
>NW_005187944.1:125159-126739 GCF_000239375.1 Pundamilia nyererei
CTCCACTTGGGGCAGGAACTCATCCCCGACCCGGAGTGGGCACTCCACCCTTTTCCAGCTGAGAAACCAGAAAAGGGTGAAACCATCAACATATGTTGTCATTATCTCAGTATCAGACAGTAGAGAAAACATATATGTTTAACGATTCCAATCAGTCTCTACCCAAACAAAGTTAACAATGGAAGTGTGATTTGTTTTTGCCATAAGGTTATAATTCACAAATCCACAACCCTGAACATTATCTTGGAAAAAATAATGGATTGAGACAATGTCTTCATTAACATTAATATGTGTTCAACCATTGTCAGCTTTGTCTTGGGAAGGTACTGACCCAGGTTGTATGATGTGTAAAAACTATTGTGGCCATTGAGGTCTTCAGACATATTTAGCACCACCCGTGCCCTCTATGGATTGACTGATTTCTAAATTGTCCTCATAGTGTGAGACTTCTTCTCTTCATCCTATCTTCCTCTTCTACATTGCTGCGTCCCTGTCTCTCTTCAAACATGAGGTCTAAAGTACTTTGACAGCTAGAACCTTTTGTTATATTAAGCATGAAAGACTACTGTGATGCAGAAGTATTTATCTCTTCTGTCCTACCCCCTTGATGTGCAGGTGTGAGGTATATAGAGCTAGAAAATATGGAAAGACAAGCAATTGGTTTGCAGGTGATGGAGGTTAGAGTGTAAATGTAAACGCGTTGGGTATAGCAGCATATGTGCTCAGTTATTATTTTTGGTTTGGAAATTTTTGTCACAGAAAAAATTCTAAGGCTATTGAGTATCAGGTAGAAACAATTTAACTTGTACTGTTTGTTTTTTAACAGAAACAGGTCAATTTGACCCAAAAACCATACGAGGATTAAATCAGTTGTTTACTAAATTTTGAATGTGTTTATGCAGCAGCAATGTTTAGGTGGAAAAACAAAATCATCATGAATGTCAGTCATATATCTGTTTTATATGTGGGTTACTGATTGAAAATATTTCATGGATTATAGTAAAACATTTCTGTGCTTCCAGCGATGAAGCTATTAATCATTTTGTTTGGCAAATAAAAGACTGCTGGTTCAATTCCAACTGGTTCAGTTCCAGAGGAAGGGCCTCTGGTGTTAAGTGTAAATCAAACATGCAGCGCTACCCAAGGGAGCAGCAAAAAATGGCTTTTTATAATAACGTCTTCAGTGTTTAAACCTTGGCAGCAATCTATATACCTGTCCATAACAACTACTCTTTAAGTCATAAACAAAAGGTTAGACACAAACTTGTCTCTTAACACATAAAAACGTTGGCCATGACTAAAAGATTAACCAGCTAATATTTGTGTATTTAAGAAACATTTGGGTAAAGCGTAAAGCAACTGACCTCTGCTGTGCTTTCCACTAAGAAGAATTACCTCTTTGTCTGCACCCTAAAAATTGTGCAATCACTTGTCTGTTCCTTTCCATGGAAAGGAGGGTAGAACAAATAAGCTAAGATTTTGAGAAGTTGCCAGTAAGATTGCACAAACAACTTACAGTTGTTTTTCCTGTTTGAGCTGACATTGTGTATTTCTGCCCCCCTCTCTCTCGCTATATATAT
>NW_005187944.1:126858-128660 GCF_000239375.1 Pundamilia nyererei
ATATCCAGAATATTGAGTGTCAGAACCATTATCCAAGATGAATCAAACAAGATCCATGGGGTCAAATGATGGCCAGAATCTAACACGTGGCATCCAGCACATAACAACAGGGTGCAAGATCAGGCAGGGCATACATGGAAGGCCATAACTAAGAGGCCAAGAAAGTATATAGGAACATCTGTGCTGAGTATGGCCTGGGAGTCCTGAGGTCAAAATGGGACAGGCCCCCTAGGGTGGTTTTGAATGAGGTAAGATCCTGTGGGACTTCCAGATACAGACAGACAAACTGGTGATATCTAACGAACCAGACATTGTGGTGTTGGACAAGCAGACGAAGATGGAAAAAAATTACAATGTAACTATGAACGGCCAGATTTACTAAAAGAGCTAAAACAACATGAGAGCACAATCCCCAAAAAGTGCTGGTTGGTGTGCTTGGATTTACACGTTATTTACCAAAGTTGTGCTGTTTTCGGAAAAGGTAAAGTCAGTTCATTTTAATATCAAGCACATTTTTTTGCATTAAATATCTGTGCAATTATTACTAAATTGCATGTGGCAGATGTTAGTAAATAATTTTGTATTTTTGATTTAACCCTCCTGTTCTGTTGCTGGTTAAACCCATTTTTTGTTTCATTATGAAACATTCTGCTTCACAATTGTACGTGCTAATGTAACCAACATATAAAATGAATGAAACAAATGTTTTATTTCATATATTTTCACAGTCACACATGTGACATCAAGTCAGCTTTCGAGTTGGTCCAACTCAATACAAAAACTCATTCTGAAAAAGACTAATTTAAAAGGACATTGTACATATTTGGGGAATTGGAAGTAGATGAATAAAATCCATTTGCATGGATTTAGATGGCTATTTGGGTCCTCATCCTGGCTGTCTATAAGTCAAGGGATGAATCAACAGCCAGGCTATGGGCTTCAATGTCTCTGGAGTCTCTGCAGACATTTTCTCCAGAGTAATATAATTTGAGTCCCAAAAGGTTGATTCTGTTCATCTGGACGTAGCTTTTTCAGTTTTAAGACAATTTAACCCACTTTGGCAAGGACTGCCTAAAGTTTGATAAGAGCTGAGCACTGTCAGATGCGAGACAGACAAGCTACAGTAGAAGCGCCATAAGAAATGTACCTAAGAAGCTAACATAACAGGAGGTTTAAACACTCTCCTTCCTGTATTTCGAGCCTGGAGAAAGAAACTCCCACATGTGCAACAGTTCCCACCTGTAACGCTCAAGCTTGTCACTGCATGCTCTTGCACATTTTTTTTGCCAAAAGCCAGTTTATAATGCAACAGCATGTTCTGGCCTTAAGTTCTTGTCTGCATGCAGTTCACAGTGAACAAACAGTTTAACATTTAACAGTTAACCCGAAGGATTAAGCAAGCTGAGTTTTGCGTTACAGTTTGTGGGCAAGTTCAAACATGTGATTTCAGTGTGATGAGAAAACAGAGGTGCAAAAGCTGTCAGCAGCTGTCCGGTTTTCTTACCTGCAGAAACTTTAAAACACAGATATTTAGCAGAATTATTTATGGCAACATTATTACAGCATTAAATGGCATAATGTTAATATACACACGTGCTGCCTCTGCTTGTAAATATGACTGTACCATTAGTCTGTATAGTCTTGTCCTGTGGAGGTGGCTCTTCTGTGTTGTGCAATGCGCTTGTGAAGTGGCTCCACAGGACAAGACTCAGCAGTCCATCTGCATCTTAAGGATAAAGGTCACTCTTTCGAGGATGCCAATGTTCACATTTTGGACAGAGAGGACAGATGGTTTGAAAGAG
>NW_005187944.1:130450-131762 GCF_000239375.1 Pundamilia nyererei
AAACAGGACTTTAATATCACCAACCATTCCCATTTTATTACGGTGTATCCATATAAATGGCCCACCCTGTACATGAATGTGAGATGAAGCTACCTGGAGTTACTCATACATGTTTTAAACTAAAGATAATAAAAGCAACAAAGAGCCTTTCACAACTCTTTGTGGGCGTATGTACTACATCCACAAATCTTCCCTTTGATCATCCTTTTTTCAGCTGGCAGCTCCATGCAATATATCCACTACCCTTCCTCTGAATATGTCCAAACCATCCCACCCTTGACTGGAAAAAAAAGTCATAATTTCGTTTGATGATTATTGATTTCTGCAGCTACAGTTGGATGGTTGAGGAACAGTGAGATGCTTTTCATGTCAAAATGGACCAAAATCTCTGAGGAATGTAAAAGAGGGTGTACTATTTTTTCCCCCTAACTTTGCAGTAATTAAATCATGTCTTAATTTCAGCCCAACTCTAGAGTGCATCATGAAACATTGTTTTTTTTCTTTTTTCAGTTGAGAAAAAACAAACAAACCAAGAAACATGTTACATGCAGTTTGTCACTGTACACGTGTGGATGACACTTTTATGGATTTATCATGATTTAGGTCACATAATTAAACAATTTTAATGAATAGAAAATATTGTTTGGCATTTATTGGTGTTACGTCCCCACAAATGAGGTCTAGGGGAAGGTGGGAAGCAATAACAAACAGGAAAAAATGAAGAGGAAACCAAACAGAGGTGTTTAGCTCATATTAAGGTTTTATTTGAAATAATCTTAACACAAAGAGACTGCAACAACGCTTTATCAATAAGTCAAAAAAGGAAAATGGTCACAACAACAAAGAAAACAACAAACTAAGATGCACTTTCGAAGGCCCACAGGGCCACCCTGTCGCTAGCTGCAGCAAGCTCTACTGCTGTTGAGGCCCACAAGTAGTGAGGTGAGTAGTAATATACCTGCACTTTCCCTGCGCGTCCATGTGAGTGCATGTACAAGTGTACTGGCTTTGCACGTGAGTTCAGGGGTCATGTGAGTTCATAAGTGTTTAATTGCATTTTATTTAATGAAACCATTATGTGTTTTAATTAAACTGTTTTTAAGGATTGTCTCAGCGCTGTTATTTAGACATAGATGATTTAATGTAACTAGTTTAGGAGCATTTCACTTTCTTTAGCGCTCTGAAAGAGCACCACAAACAATATGTATTCCTTTAGAAATAAACTTTTCTTGTGATACATCTAAAACTAGTGATGGGACGTTCTGTATCGAGGCTTCGGAGCGTGTGTCGAGTAATGGAGGGGGCGTTTCCG
>NW_005187944.1:134124-135891 GCF_000239375.1 Pundamilia nyererei
TTTAACACACGTCTATCTCCACAGCAATTACACAACCCCTTCCCATGAGGTGGACCATGAAGACCCCTTGATGCTTTTGGAATATTTACGTACTCCCAGAACATCAACAATAAGAAAAACCACAAGCTTTGTGCAACAGAGGAGACTCGGAGCCATTCTTCATCACCAGCCCGTACATACCCCAGAGTGAGTGCCTGCCTTGTGATTTCAGCGATGTTTTTGAGTACAGTCTATCAGATTTCAATATAGTTGACATACCCATCACGCCAGAATGTCTCAGAAACAACAGTGATTCAGACATAGGTTTTGAAGGAGGCTGCATAACAGACTCTCAAATATCACAGGCATATGACGCATACTGAAATGCTACAAGCACCTGTACTTCTGAACAAAGTCATTCTGCTTCAAAAAATGATATACTATCTTTGATCGATGCTAAACTCAGCCAACATCAACAAGCAGTACAGAGGAACCTGCAAGAAATTGCAGATGGTCTAACTGGTATCACCCAGGCAATACACAATACCTGGGGTTTATTAGATCTCATTAGTAGCAGATTTTTAAATCGCTGACTTTTAAAATCCACACCATGGACCCACCTCGTAAATTATTCAACACAATTTTGGTACCTCCACTCGAGCTACATGGTTTGACTTTGAGGCTTTTAACCAGTGGGCTGCGCAAATAATAAACAAATGTGAAATTTTGCATGCAAGACTTAGTAGTCTCGCTGTAGCAGACAGTATTGTGTCTAACGCACGTCCTTGCCCAACTCATTCTGAAGCTGTTGCTGATGATGCTGTTTATATTGATGCTGCTGATCATGCAACAGATTCACATCCGGATTTGCCTGTTGCCATGGCTGCTGCTGCCGCTGCTGCAGGGACTGTTGTTACTCAGGCTACCGCTGATTGTCTTATTACTGAGGCTTCTGTCACACCTGATCGGGGGTGTGCACCTATAGCGTACATGCGTATCTGGGTGCTGCTGCAGCTGCTGCTGACGCATCACCACACAACCCCTCAAACAATGGAAATTCCTTAAGTGTTAACCATTCACAAACAGGTGCTGCTTCTGGAGCCCATTGTTCAGTCTGGGTCTGGCAGTCACAGTCAACTTAGCATTAGAGAGATACCTAATTTCAACGAGCCTAAATTAGCCGGGGACTCTGAGCATCAGTGTTTCATACAGCCTGTTGAACAACAGAACCCTTGTGATAAATATATTTTATATGATTTTGAGACACGGTATCACAACGGCAGACATGAGGCCAACTCTGTGTGTGCGTCTGATCTGAAGGGTAACAAGTTCACATATAATACATTAAAATGTGTAGAGGCGTTTGTGCAGCATTCCAGACGCCTGAGGTTTTGTGGGTATACATTCATAGCCTATAATGCATCTGGCTTTGTTAACTACATACTTCTGGAGTACTTTGTCATGCAGGGCATAACACCTACCGTCACAATGAGAGGGAGTTGTGTGATTTTGATGCATGACAGGGACTATGACCAGCGGTGGATTGATTCGTTCAGCTTTTTGCCCATGGTACTTGCCAAGATACCCTCTGCTTTAAGTTTTCATGACCTGCAGAAGGGCCATTTCCCACACAGATTCAACACGAGGGATAATGAGTATTGTGTTGGTCCGTACCCAGCCCCATCCTTCTATGGCTATGAGCGCATGTCTGAAAGTGGTAAGGAGAGTTTTATGGAATGGTATCAGACCGCCTCACAGAACCGCTTTGATTTTCAGAATGAACTCAGA
>NW_005187944.1:152658-162141 GCF_000239375.1 Pundamilia nyererei
GTTACTGTCTCTGATCAAATTGCCCACAAACAGCCAACTCCATTTTCTTTTTTTTATTTTAAAAACAAAACATCAGCTGTATTACCTACATACCAGTCTCACTTCAGTTCTGCTCGAGGCATGACAGCATAGCTGCACATAAGTCAAAAGGAAGAGTCTTTAGAGCGCCCCCTCCCTCTAAAGTGCATTCACTACATGCACAAATAATCTCTGCTTACCTTTCTGTAAAAGTTGCCACATGCCTCTGGTTTAAAATTGAATAGATTTATAGTAATGGCAGCACGTTTCACAACAGTCCTACTCTGCTTCCTACTCTGTGTCATAAAACATTACACTGTGTTTTATTTTGTTTATTTTTCTTTTTTATGTTTTGTTTGTTGGTTTTTTTCTTCTTTCTGGCTATAAAATAAAGTTAAAGACAGTTTACAGTGAATACATATGTCTGATATTTTATTGGCACTATAAGCAATACGCTTATGCAATGAAATCCAATGTATCATACAATACATTGTATGTACGATCCTGAAGGATGTAGCAGGACTGGAAATTGAGATGGATTGACAAATATTTCATAAACTGCTGTGAGACCAGATTGGGCAATGGCATTGTGGACAGAAGGTTTTCTTGTACTTTGATAGTTCCATATCTATTCTGAGGCATACAGTTATATTAATTTATAGAATCTCATACAGTTGTGTAGATATATGTACATATCAAAACAAGACATTTCTTGTTCCAGAATTATTCTGTAAAAATGATTGTCACAGTGTTTAGGATAATGCTGTCACAGTTGACGATGGCCAACCGTGGGGAAGTGAGGAAGGAAATACCCAGGCACAGAGCTCTGAATATCAGCAGTGCATTTATTTACAGTGAATGGAAAATAACAATAAATGCCCGTGCTCTCCCCTGACTCCCGTGTTGTGTCTTCTCTGACAAGTCCGTGTCTTTGTGCTCTCCGCTCCCGTGTCTCAGCACTCCTCGTGCTTCCTGCTGTCTGGCAATCCACACCTCCCCTGGGGACACAATAGAAGCAGCAGTCAGGACACATACAACCGAGGGGATACACACGTAATGATCCCGCGCCAGAGGAAGCTCCATCGCTCTTCTAAATAGCTCCCCCGACAAGCCCAGATCAGCAGCAGGTGTGCGGCAAGGCTTCGTGTGTGGCCAGTCCCTTAGCAGGGCCACACCCACCAGGTCTGGAGGTGCTGTAACTTGGCCACAGAAAACAACTAAAGACACATGCACACACCAACTAAATAACAATAACAACAACATCAACAATGATAATAGTCCACACTTCTCATGGACCCGAGTCCTCCAGAGCTGGGTCCGTGACAAATGCAGCCTCTCAAGACCACATAGAGGATAATTTAGACTTTAATTTAAAGACTTTTGAGTGCATATTTGAGTACAAAAATATACAATATATATGAAATATAGAAGAACAATATAGAAGAATGTAATTATACATACACTAAAATAAAACATTATAAGAGGCTGTGACTGAAGTCATAGAGACAAAAAAGGTTCAATTTCATTTCTTAGTAATTATCACCAAGTTTAACTAACTAAGTTGTAATAAAATTACAAACAAGCACCATGGAAATTTTAAAAACATGAAGTAAATAAACAGTGTACCTGCAATGTTCTTTTATATAAAGAGAAGTTTAAGAAATACAGTCAATTCAGCATCACCAAATAATCACAGATCTTTGTCTGAGCTGACTGTTCATCTGGTTCAAATCATCTATACGCTGCAGTCGTTCCATTAGAGTTCCTCTCGTGCTGTGCTTCC
The DNA here is from genome assembly GCF_000239375.1 of Pundamilia nyererei. NCBI lineage: Eukaryota > Metazoa > Chordata > Actinopteri > Cichliformes > Cichlidae > Pundamilia > Pundamilia nyererei. The sequence goes on from NW_005187944.1 coordinate 154,460, forward strand.
GCCCTGATTGCTGATTTCATTGATGTCTCGATCCAACCATGAGGGAAGGCTGTGTGCTCACCAGCAAAGTGCACCTTGCCCTCACTTTTAAAGAGCTCTGCAGCATATTCTAAGTGTTGGTAGGGTGTAAACAAAGCAAATGCTCCCAAACTATAAGGATCCAAGCTCCACTTCTTCACTATGACCCCTGTGCAGAGATCCCTGACCTTCTTGCCATGAATCTTTTCCAAATCTCTCAAAGCCAGCTCTTTAAGGTCTTCATCGTTTGGACCTAGGAATAGTAGGGAGTTATCAGACCAGGTGTAGGAAGCCAAAAGGAACCCGAAGGAAACGAGATGAAACGAGATTCTGATTGATTCTCTTGCAGCTGCTCTGTTCCGTTAACTGCGTGACTGATAGCCTTGAGTTTGAAATCCAGTTCATAAACATGTCTCTTAACAGGTGCCATTTGGGGGTCCTTATACACACACAATCAACATTATTTACAGGAAGTTTTACTCCGCGAGGCTCCTGGCTACAATAGCCGTATGCTCTGACAATCCATCAAGCGGTGCAGCTTTGTAGCTTACCAAAGTCATACTAAAACCTTTTTTAACAGATTTGAGCGCCGTGTACTATATAAAATCGTTCTGAGGTCAGTAAGCACAACCAAAATTCATACATAAGGCGCACTGTCAATTTTTGAGAAAAAGTATTTTCAGTGTGCCTTATAGGCCGAAAAATACGTTACTGTTGACTCCTGCTGACAGCAATACAGCCTAAAGTCACATTTATTTATTTTTTATTTAACATAAATGACACAGACTAAAAAAGCTAAAACGAAAGTGAGCACATTCCCCAAAAAGTGCTGGTTGGTTTGCTTGGTTTTACAGGTTATTAACAAAATTTTTCCTGTTTTCAAAACAGGTATAGTCAGTTCATTTTAATATCAAGCAAACTACTTGCATTAAATATCAGTACAATTATTACTAAATTGTATGTGGCAGTTGTTAGTAAATAATTAGCAGTTTGGATTTAACCTCCTTGTACTGTTGTAGGTTAAAGTGACCCATTTTGTTTTGTTTTATTATGAAACTTCAAGTGCAAGTGTAATAAAATGAAAATGGTTTATTTCACATATTTTCACAGTGACACATGTGACATCAAGTCAGCTTTCGAGCTGGTCATTTCCAACTCAATACACAAAATCATTCTCAAAAAGACTCATTTAAAAAGACATTGTACATATTTTGGGAGAAGAATGGAACGAGCTGAATAAAATCTATTTGCATGGATTTAGATGGCTTTTTGGGTCCTCATCCTGGCCGGGGTCTGGAAGTCATTTTAACCCACTTTGGCAAGGACTGCCAAAAAATTGTAAAGAGATGAGCACTGTCAGATGGGAGAGAGACAACCTAGATGCTATTATTATACTTCATAAGAAATGCACCTGAGAAATGAACATAACAGGAGGTTTACATTTTCTCCTCCCTGTATTTTGAGCCTGGAGAAAGGAACTCCCCAAATACATTTGCAACAGTTTCAAGAATCAAGACTTTTCATTTTACATGCATAGTTATACAAGGACAACACGCAGTGAAATGTGTCAAAAATATAATGACATCATTTCTGGTTGGGCTCAAACCACCATCCTTTTGTTAACAGCCAAACACACTAAACAATAACCCTAACCCTAAAGACAATATACAGGAGGCTGAAACTGAGCACCTTTGAATCAACTATCCATCAACCAGCATTGCAGATTTTCTTAAATACATATCCATCCATCCATTCGCTTCCGCTTATCCTTTTCAGGGTCGCTGGAGCCTATCCCAGCTGTCATGGGGCGAGAGGCGGGGTACACCCTGGACAGGTCGCCAGTCTGTCGCAGGGCTAACACATAGGGACAGACAACCATTCACACTCAGATTCACTCGCACATTCACACCTAGTGGCAATTTGGATTATCCAATTAACCTATCCCCACAAGCTGCATGTCTTTGGATGGTGGGAGGAAGCCGGAGTACCCGGAGAGAACCCACGCAAACACAGGGAGAACATGCAAACTCCACAAAGAAAGACCCCGGCCTGATGGTGGAATTGAACTCAGGACCTTCTTGCTGTGCGGCAACAGTGCTAACCACCGTGCCACCGTGCTGCTTAAATACATATTGCAAGTTAAATATATTTGGAAACACAAAGTCACAGGTCACACGTGTGTCCACAAACACAGCACAGAGTATATTAACAGGCATTTGAAAATGGTCCTAAAACAAACAGACACAAAAAAAAAACAGCCAGGTGACCACAGCCAACTTAGATGGCCAAAATCATCCTAAATTTTAAAAAAGTAAAAGTAAACTGTAGCTTTAGCAGAGTTTAAAAAAGGAGGTTTTCTTAAATACTTGAATAAATTGTACTTAATATACTATCTGACAATACGTAACTGGACAATTATCAGCTGACATTTGGATTCTCATTACTTGGACGGATTCATCATCCACTGTTTTATTGTTTGTGACATTGCAACAGCCTCAATAGGAGTATCATAACTGGTGGTTGTAGCTCGGGTTAGTGAGATGGCTGTTCCAGTCTGCATGCCAAATATTCTGACAAGATACTAATTAATACTAATAATTTGAGTATTAATGTCTGTGAATGTTGGATAGTAAGCACTTAAACATTAAAAAAAAAGTCCTGTTGTACATCGGTAAATGAGGTATGCTGTATAGAATAGAATAGAATGCATTGTATTGTCACTATATGTACAATGAGCTACAGAGCATCTCCTAATCAGTGAAGACATGTGGGAAAATACATGGGATGAGGTGCACAGTTCTGCAGCACATATACAAAAAAAATATGAAAAGTACTCAAAAAATAGCAGATGTACAAATATCCAATCAGGTTATATATTTAAAGTCTGGATTATTGCACATAAATTAAATATTGCACTGTGGTGATAGTAGTTGTCTCTGTATAGAGCAAAGTCCTTGAATAGCAGAAAATCAATTGCGGAACTGTGTTGTCGGTGTATGTGTGAATTCAGGGAAGAATCTATTTGCCAGTCTATGGGTCTTTGTGCTGATACACCTGCAGCACTTCCCTGAGGGAAGCAGGTTGAACAGGTCAAAACCAGGGTGGGAGCTGTCTTTGATGTTTGCTGCTCTGCTGAGGCAACGGGAGGAATAAATGTTCATCAGGGAGGGGAGAGGGCAGCCAAAGATCTTCTGTGCTGCCTTGACTACACTCTGAAGCCTTGCTCTATCTGCCTTAGTGCAGCTGCCACACCATACTGTGATGCAGTATATTAACAACTCTTGATGGAAAAGGTGCTTTGAAAGTTCAAGTAGAGTAAGTCCTGTAACCAGTCAATTTACAAAGACAGGAGAAACCAAACTTCTCAAATTTGGACTCACCAGACAAAGCACAGAATTCCATTGTAATTGTGTTTCTTGGCAACAAAATTTAATTCTGCTTGTTGCTTTTCCTTTGTAGTGATTTTTTTTTAGCAGCAATTTGACCATAAAGGTCTAATTGACACAGTCTGCTCTGAACAGAGCAGATGTATCTGCTACTGGAACTCTGTGTGGCATTTACTGTATCTGGGCTCTAATCTCAGGTGCTTTTAACCTGTGCTTGCTGAGGCTGGTGACTGATGAATTTATTCTAAGCAGCAAAGGTGAATCTTGGTCTTCCTTTCCTGGGGCGGTCAGGAAAGGTGTGAGCCAGTATCGTTATGATGCTTGATGGTTTTTGCGACTCCACTTGTGGAAATATTAAATTAATTAAAAATAGCAATTTTTAAGACTGCCTAACCTTCAGTTCTTAAAGTAATGATGAACTGTCATTTCTCTCATCTTAGCTGATTGATTCTTGTCATAAAATATATTCATAATTCATAATATGGCAATAATATGGGCGATCGTGGCTCAAGAGTTGGGAGTTCGCCTTGTAATCGAAGGTTGCCGGTTCGAGCCCCGGCTTGGACAGTCTTGGTCGTTGTGTCCTTGGGCAAGACACTTCACCCGTTGCCTACTGGTGGTGGTCAGAGGACCTGGTGGCGCCAGTGTCCGGCAGCCTCGCCTCTGTCAGTGCGCCCCAGGGTGGCTGTGGCTACAATGTAGCTTGCCATCACCAGTGTGTGAATGGGTGGATGACCGGTTGTGTAAAGCGCTTTGGGATCCTTAGGGACTAAATTAATTAATAATTAATTTAATTAATTAAAGCGCTATACAAATACAGGCCATTTCATTTGTCAGATAGGGCTGTCAGACTGTGTGCCAACCTGGCTTCTGCACAACATGGTGGTCCCAGCCCATTAAGAAGGCGAGAAATTTCACACAAGATCCCTGACAGTACACATGTTTTTTTTCCTTTCATTCCTCAAGTCCTATCTTTGCTGTAGAGGACAGTTTGAGCTGGAAAATTACAGTGTCAATAGATAAAACTTTGCCACATGCCCACAGACACACACTCAGAGTTTCACAGTTTTGTATGCAGATTTAATAAGACTATAGATGCCGTTTTATAACTTTTCTGGTCACCTTGCATGGCAATACCAACAACAACCATTAGATGGGAGCAGAGCAAAGGTTTTTTCTCAACTACTGATCTGTGATCTTTAACAGATTACCCGTCACCACCAAAACATCAAAAAAAAAAAAAAAAAGCTTTAGCATTGCGGAGCTCTGTGTGGTGTTCATGTTGTTGTTGCTACTTCTGATAGACTAAATTCTGAATGAAAGTGTAGTGGGAGAGAGTCATCCAAATGCTGGCTGTTAGGTCTGTGTTTCGCAGGCCCCGCTGGTTTAGACTTATTCCCATGAACAAAGCAAGACAGAGCTCCATCCATTTTAACTTGCAAGGGGAGCTGATAGGACCAGAGTCTTGGAGCTGCAAGCTCCTCACCTGATCCCAGACAACTCCCAAGAGCCAGCCTCCCCTACAGCCAAACACACAAACATCTCATTAATCATGCAACAGATAAAACACTCACATGTGAACATGTGTCATGTGTGTCTGCAACAGAGAACATCTGATGTGTGTGTCTCTATGAGCATGTGATGTGATCAGTGATATGTGTGTGTGTGTGTGTGTGTGTGTGTTTGTAGGAAACAGAAGTCAGCATTCATCCTAAAGAATTAATCACTCTGCTTCAAATCAGATTTTATATTCTGCACAAAAAATAACCACCATTTGTGCACCACCTCACTTGTCTTCTGTATTATAACATCACTAACACCCACTCAGCTCCTGTCTTCTGTTTTCATACAGTCTGATCCAACAAATATAGAAAGGCTTCTTATTTTATTTGGCTTTATTGAATAGATGTAGCCACAGCCGTAAACAACACACCACTTTTTCACTTCAACCACATTTCAGTTACAGACATGCACAGAGTCGTGCTTCACAGGTATATTTGACTGCTGACCACAAACTTGGTGTTTCTGTTTTGAAAAAAAAAAGAACAGTTTAAAAACACCTTAAGATTAGGGGTTAACCACAGTAACTGCCTTTGAGAGCTAATGCAGCTCTTTTCTTGTAACAGCAATTATACACTTGTAAAAAAAAACATCTAAATAACAAATGTGTGCTTTTGTTAGTATTCAAACTTTATATATACTAAGAACCACATGGGTCTGGCTTGCACTTGTACCTAACTGAATACACACAAGCTATATCAATTTATAGACATGCACACTAAACCTGATCTGAAAACGTACTGTACAGCTTGTTCAAGTACAAGCTGGATAAACCTGGATGACTTCATTGTTTTCACTCTTGCTTATGTCATCAGTCAGTTCTCTCTCTGCTCACTGTGAGGCATAAAGGAAGGGCAAGGGAAAAAAAGTAACTAAACTATTTATTTTGTTTTTGCTTTTGATTTTAAACATTAGCTTTCAGAGCATCTGTTGCGCATCAGTCAGTGATTTTCTGCTATGGCTTGGGCATAGTAGGAAATACACAAGCTGTGGGCAATTCTGCGATGGGTTCTGCTATGACAACAGGTGGATTTAAATCAGTTTACCTAATACTTTATTTTTACTTAATAATACACTTATTTGCCTTTGTTTCTAATGTTTATAATATTGCTTAATAACAATGACACTGTTATAATAGGTTTTAATCACAGTTTATTGTCACACAGGCCTAAAGTCTAGTTATGGATCTAGAGGACAGTCCACATTCGTCTTGTGTTAAAAAGACACAGAGAGGTAACTACAGTAAATTCAGTGATGATGTTTACTGTTCACTATAGTTATGACTAAGTCACAATTTCAGCAGATGGATTTGTTGGATTCGTTTTTTGAACTAAGCTAAAAAATTCTAATTTTTTGGATGAAATAAATAGATGTAAACAATCAGATCATCCACTTCTACACTGTATCTGAAATATTCACAGATACTGAATATATATAGTCAAGACTAACTGACTGTACATTAATGCTGCTCTTAAACCAGCGGTATCTGGCCATGCTCTCAGTGAGCAAAGTCACTTTGAACATCAGTAGTTCAGTACATCAGGTCTGCATTTGGTATTTAATTAATATGAACTTTTATTAGGGTTAATCATAAAATAATGTTCTTCCTGCAAAGGTCCAAGTGGCAGAGTTGTTGATAATGTTGCTTCTTTTTCCTCCTTCAGTCTCAGTACACTCCACTGTCAATTGTACAAATATATTTAATGATGCAGGATGATCCTGCTGGTGTTGACCTATTAATTTTGCTGCAGCAGGACCCCTTCACAATAAAATGTTACTGTTACTGTATTCAAAGAACTGTAATCTGTTTGGAATGATATAAAAAGAAACTGTATCTGAAACAAAGAAGATCCTGTTTATTTTTCAATTCCTTTATTTAATGATTAAATGAAAATAAAATAAAACACTACATGTCCATGGATAACACCTATGTTGAACAAGTAAAGAAATAATAATAATAATGATGAGAAGAAAAAACATTACGAGATCGTACGGTTACGGTGTAACCTTGGTTCTCTTAGTGAGAGACTATCTCTGCACCGTGAGGCCGCTTTAGCTTGAATCAAAGACTAAAGAATAAACAGTTAAAAGTACTGGGCAGTTCTAACATGAAGTGGCCACCTCAGTTTTTTCTAAGTCTAGATCTTGGATTATTTAGGATCATTTCATTGGATGACCTTATAAGAGTGTGACCATGAATATTGTCAGACTGATGCAGCGGTGTCAGCCCATTCAGAATCATGATCATAAAATTAATTAATTAAGTGTATCCTAAAATTGACAGAAAGTCAACGAAGGGAGCCTTGAACCTCAAAAATGACTTCAAAATTATGAGGATGGAGAGTTTTGTCTTGTGAAGACCAAATGCTATGTCCTCATGAAGTACACAGACACACACCTACACACACAGTACTTGGATGCAGGGGGCACAAAAATCCACACAGAATAAAATCATAGTACTTCATTCATTATATTAAGTTATAATGATATTAATAGCTGATTTGTGAAATATATCATTAGCAATACATGAATTATTTTATCCATAACCATGTTTATAGTTGGACCATGCTAACAAGGTTGGAAACATGACTATTTCTTTTTTATGCCTTTACTCCACTGGGCCTCATTTGTAACTGAGAAAGAAAGCTCAAACAAATAAAGTCCAGATGATTGAGCTGTTATCTAATGCAATCACCTGTAACATTTGGAACTCAATTT
>NW_005187944.1:164226-166902 GCF_000239375.1 Pundamilia nyererei
ATTTCTCCTTCACAGTTATTAAAATAAGTAAATAAATAAAAACCTAAGTCCATTTATGCAAAATGAAATGAAATAAGTTCATGTTTTTGTGTTTTTGTTTTGTTTGTTTTTTAACTTGTGGGCTTTTTAAGTAATAATTTTCAAGTATGTATAAAATCAAAAAAAATATTTCTAATTTACATTAGTTCTAATGGAGGCTGAAGGCATGCCTCAGGTTATAAAACAAGCACAACCATTCTCGCTTGTATCAGCAAACTCATGACCTTCATACAGTATAAGATACTTTATCTGAGGTGTAAGTCCAGGAAGTGAACATTCAAACATGCCTTGTTAAAATGTGATGCCTATCTGATCATTAATAATGAGAACGTGTCACATCAGATTCCACAGTATTTCTTAAAGGGTTAAAAATCCCCCAAAACTTAGGTTGGGTTTTAATAGCTTTTTATGTGATCGAAGGGGCTTAGAAAGAAAAGCGTCTGGACTTCTTTAAGTTGCTTGAAGTAGTTTCTTCAGTTCTAGGGTCAAATGGTGGAGAGTCCCAGATTTAAGCCCTGTGGGAGTTTCCCCCAAGAGGGCCAAAGGACCCCATAATGATCCTCAACCTAGTCACATGAGCCAAGGTGTGAAAATAGGTGTAGGTCACAATCTGAATCTGTCATGATCTGAAGAAGCTTCACAATCAGCCAGGGTTTCGGGTGAGCTCATTGTGAAACCTGGCCCCACCCTATCATGTGATTTCCTGAGGTCAGATGGCCCAGGATGTGAGTGGGCGTTAAGGCGTCTGGGAAGGGAACTCAAAACTGGATTATAGATGGCAGACCTCTGTTCAAAGATGGTCGCTCACAGTGGACATAGATGGCTTCTTTCACTCCTCTTTCAAACCATCTGTCCTCTCTGTCCAAAATGTGAACATTGGCATCCTCGAAAGAGTGTCCTTTATCCTTAAGATGCAGATGGACTGCTGAGTCTTGTCCTGAGGAGGTGGCTCTTCTATGTTGTGCCATGCACTTGTGAAGTGGCTGTTTGGTCTCTCCAATGTAGAGGTCTGGGCATTCCTCGCTGCACTGTACAACATACACCACATTGTTAAGTTTCTGTTTAGGAGTTTTGTCTTTAACTTCTTTAACTTCTTCACACTTGCATAGTGTTTAAAGACATCCTGGGCCATCTGACCTCAGGAAATCACATGATAGGATGGGGCTATGTTTCACAATGAGCTCACCTGAAACTTTGGCTGATTGTGACCTACACCCTTTTTTACACCTTGGAAAACGGAAAGCTTTTCTTTCCAAGCTTCTTAGACTACGATGACCTGGATGACTGAGAATCTTCACAGACTTTTTATGTGATCCTAATAAATGAAGGCTGGCTAGTGCCCCCTAATAGTAGATTTCTTACTGTTTGTGTTCTGTCCTGTTTGATCTTCAGTTGGGCCTGAACCATATGCCATTGACCAGTAGTAAAAAAAAAGGGGAAAAAAGGAAAAATTACTGCAACAACAGAACTTAAAGAAACTCAAGAAAAATTAGAAATTTATTAGATTTTTTTTTTTTTTTACCTCTGTACCAATCTTTGCGGAAGAGATAGAGTCCCATCACCACAATAATCAGAGCGGTCAGTAAAATAGTAGCAATTATCCAGGGTGTGGAAGCTGTACAGTGAAATAGTAATTAACTTCTTCACACTTGCACATTGTTTAAAATGTTACAAATCTTGCAGTCAAGTTCTCTAGAAGATTCAAATAACCTTCTTAAATAACTGAGGTTAAAGGAAACCTCAGTTACAACAACAGAACAGAAACAAAGGAAAACAGACTCAACAGCTGTGCTTAAAGTTTTTTTCAGGAAGAAAATAGCATCTTGAAATATTTGTTTCACACATATGTATAAATATTTTTGGAAAATTGCTGTTTCTCACCTGTGAGACATGGTGCAGAGACAGACAGCCAGCTTTCTGGGGATTCTCCACCTCCTGAGATCTTGCACTTGTAAAGTCCTTCATCAGACTTGGAAACTCTGTTGATGGTCAAGTTTCCTCTTGCGCTGCTCCCTATGTGACGCCCATATTTATAGAAATCAGCTGCGATGCTGGATGAAAGGATCTTGTTTCTGCAGCGTAGAGTCACAGCATCTCCCTCCATCACAGGAACAGCAGCAATTTCCAGGATAACAGAACCAGCTGAACAACAAGTGAGTTAAATTTATAAAATATTGAACTTGTGTTTATTTGTGACAAAATATTGCTGCCTTCATTCAATCATACCAGTGACAGTGATGTTGATATTGTTGCTTCTCTTCCCTCCTGCTGTCCCACACCAGTATTCTCCACTGTCACTTGCATAAAGAGGATTAATCATACACTCTGAACCTGTTGTTTTCTTACTGGTTTTGTTGCATTGCTTTACTTCCTCTCTCATCTTATATAACACATGTCCATGAGAGATCTCCCCACAGTAAAAGCTGGCTGACTCATATTCAAAAAACTGGGATTTGTTTGGAACAATACGAAGAGAAACTGCATCTGAGAAAAAATGACCAAAAAAACAAAAACAAAAAGGGATTCAGTTTATTAATAAATTAACAAACTCCTGGGTTTTAGTTTTACAATAAAAAACCCAAAATGAAAACTATGATAGCCAATAAAATATGCAATAAAATGTGACTAAACCCAGTA
>NW_005187944.1:167536-168878 GCF_000239375.1 Pundamilia nyererei
CTGACTAAATGAATATTTTGCACCGTGTAGTTGTACAGATATTAAACTGGTGGGACACCAGAGTCAACAACAGAGCTGTGTTCTCACAGTCTCACACAGAGACAAACACTGAGCTCAGCGATGTTTTGCATCAGACACAAAAACAGACTTGAAACAACTCTAAATAGTTTTCAAACAACCAGAGCTGCTGTTATATGGGTTAAACCTCAGTAATTCCATTTATAACCAGAAAGTCACACTAGCGCTGCCTTCAGTACAACATGTAGTCATTTCACATTCACTTTTTTATTCTGGATTCATAGCACTGAACTAAATCAGTTGTGATCTACAGTGTTGCCAGAGTTACCAGAGTTATATTTACATGTGCATACAGGTTTATGGCTCCGACATTCTCCTAAAGAGTAGGTGTTAATATTCAGAGCAAAGCTCTATTATGGCTACGTTTACATTTGACCCCATTGTTTCAGCACTAACATTAGCCCACTGAAAATATCCTAACATTAGCAGAGCCACTTTAATGATGCAATGATGTTATCATCAGTTTTAAAAGGTAAATAAGACTGGACTGCTTTAAGGATTTCTGTGAGAGACGATAAGGGTTTTGTACATGAGACACAGTGATCTGAAAGGTGCCTTCATGAGGGTTATGTTGCCAGTATTTTAAAAGAAAGATGAATATGACATGAGCTTGTTTACAGCTTGACTGCAGAACTTGCCTCTAAGGGGGTTTCCATTTCTCCTTAGCGCCATGCACCACCTAGTGACATCTTTGAGTAATGCCAAAGGAATCAGTAAATAAAGACAGAAAAAAGATATGATAAAAATATTATTTGACTCATGAATTGAATTTTGAATCCCCACTTATGTTATTTATCAGTTACAATGATCTTTGAGCCTCAGTCTGTCTCTCTCTCTCTCTCTCTCTGTTTCAATCAATAGCATCATTCTAGCTTTGGATTATCAACATGGGGAAGGTCATAGGACGAGTCACTTTATTATCATGCCTAAAGCTGAATATTTATATTTCTAAAAGAAAGTCAAATATCAAGTATATAAGCTTGAAACAAACAAGAAAAACACATTAACCACTGCATCTGACTTATTTCAGTGGACCAGCTTCACACACCCATTACAGTATAAGCACATATTTTCAACATGTAGGTCATAACAGTGTTCAAATACCTTCAGAAAATCACAAAATACTCGACATGACTTCATCTTCTGGGCCTTGTGTTCAGCATCATAAACAACAATCAAAGACAACAGTGCTTAAACTGAAGGTCCTGGCAGTCCTAAATATTCTGTTCTCTTTATTTCTTCCTCATTTGAGCCCCTCTTTTTT
>NW_005187944.1:170363-171660 GCF_000239375.1 Pundamilia nyererei
TGTTGAAAAGCTTTAATCTGTCATCGGGTCTGCCGTGGTCATATGTGAGTAAAAAAGCTGTATGTTGTATAAATGTTAACTTAATCAAAAGTTATAGTTGTCACAAGAAGGGATTAATTCTTAACATTTCTACTTCTGATAATTTATGAATGAAAGTTTAGTGGGAGAGAGTCACCCAAATGCTGGTCATGAGGGAAGGTCCATACACATTGCAGTTCTCCTTCTTTGTTAGTTTTGGATCTAGAATAAAATTTAGATCAGGGAGTATCTCCTGAGTATCTTCTGATCTGGTAAAGATGACCGCTCCGCTCAGACTATGCACCTTTTTAGTTGTTTACTTATTTGTTGCTTTGTTATACATTCCAAAATATTCTAGTTTTATAGTTTACAACAATACATCACTTCTCAATATTGGTAACAAGTTTGCACTTTTACACCCTGTTCTGGCCGACTGAGATAATACGCGGCGCGAACAACAACAATGGACAGGAAGCTCACCCGAGGCGAAGGACAAAGAAGCGCCGAGGTAAACGTGCGGGCATTCGGAACAGACTGAGGCAACAGGCGCACTGTGCACCACTGCCCAGCATCCTGCTAGCTAACGTATAATTGTTGGAGAACAATCTAGACGATCTGAGGGCAACCTTTCAAAGAGACATGGGGGACTGCTTCACTAAGACATGAATGTGTGGGCCGTAACTGCATCGGAGTCAATCTCTGTGCTCCGTGTAGACAGAACAGCAGAGTCGAACAAAGCCAAAGGTGGAGGAGTGTGTCTCATTGTAAACCGAAAGTGGTGCGACGCCAGGAACATCTCTACTCTCTCGAGCAGCTGCTCGCCACATCTGGAATACCTGAGAATTAAGTATTGCCTTTTTTACCTGCCCTGCGAGTTCACCTCGGTAAGCGCCACAGTCGTCTACATACCACCCCAAGCGGACACAGGTATGGCTCTATTTGAACCACATGATGTGCTGAGTGTGTTTCAATACAAGGACCCAGCCTCAGCCTCCATTGTAGTTTGCTTTAATAAAGCAAACCTTGCACAAGTCTCCAAAAGTTGATTCTGTTCATCTGGACGTAGCGTTTTGTGAGAGAAACGTTCCGTCACTCATCCAAGTGACTTCTTCAGTCTCAGCTGACTGCAGGTTTCCCCAAATCTTATAAACAGTACTCATCATCAGAAAGGTTGCAGACCCGTGCAATAGATCCACACTCTCCAGCTCCTATGCTTCTGGATTTCCTGACCCCCATGGACCCAAAGAAGTATGTGGGTGATGGGAATTCCGTCTCTTTT
>NW_005187945.1:0-1228 GCF_000239375.1 Pundamilia nyererei
TCACTTCCGGTTTCGGGCAGGAAATGGTGGACATGCAATCGTTAGCGCTGACCCCTGTTTCAATGTGGGAAGTGTTACAAACAGCTGATCGGATCGTGTTTCTGGAATATTATGTTTTTGTTCCTGCAAGCACTTTTTATACAACTTTTGGAAAGGAAACCGTGACGTAGGTTTCACGGTGCTGGCATAAGATGCAAGTACAACTCCTCCGGTTTCATATGCAAAAAAAATTATAAGCTTGCTTACGCGGTTCCGGTTCTTTAAATATAGTTACGCAAAACAGAGCGTGCCAGCTCCGACCGGCTTTATAGGGTTAAATCCAACTTATTTCTGATTGCAATTTTCTTGCAAACAAATGGAGAACACAAATTGTCTAAAAACCTCTCATGTTTAGCTTTTTTTTGTAAAAACAACTTTTTCTTTGGTCATTTTAGCCTTTTTGGCCAGGGTGAAGTGAGTATCTGCCATCAAACAAGAAGACAGCCGCATGTAACTACGACAGTGTTTGCTAGTTCACCTTACATGCATTAATGTAATAACGTGGTTAGCCTACTGAACGTAAATTACACACGAACAACATTAAGCTACTCATGCAGAGAAGAACGTCTGCTGCTTCCATCATCATCCGTTATCATTTCTGCTCTCCTCTTCGAGTTCTTGGGGGATGTTGCTAACTCCGGGTCCAATAACAGGCACCACACCCGCAGTAGATGCGCTTGGTGTGAGGTCTCGCAGCAAGCTACCAAATAAGATGCATTTCTCAGCTTTTAAAAAAACGCTATATGTCGCCAGGTGTTTCATCAGATTCGAGGAGTTACCTCCTTTGCACAGTATCACCTTAAAGCACTTGTTGCAGGCTGCTGAGTTTGCATCTTTTGCTGTGAAGTACAGCCAGACTTTGACCGCTTCACCTTGGGCGCTTTTAATCTGTAGCTCTGCTCTAAAAGAACGTACGTACCTGGGCCCGCCTACTATCGTATCCGGTGGCACCGGATACTGGTACCCATCCCTACTCCAAAACTCTAGTGCTGCTGCTATCATTTTTACTAATTCAGTGATCCTGCTAACGTTACAAGGGCTCAGCATATGTTTTTCTTTACACTGTGATATTCAGCATTAGTGAGTATATTTTCTTAATATTAGTTTACTAAAACACCTAATAAGAGGTGTAAATGTGAGCGTGAATGGTTGTCTGTCTTCATATGTTAACCCCGTGACAGATTTGTGA
>NW_005187945.1:1992-4393 GCF_000239375.1 Pundamilia nyererei
GGTGCTAACTTACTCTGAAAAAAGAACTAAAAATGAATTTACTTAACCTAAAAGAAAGAACACAACTAAAAAAAAGGAGTAAAAGTAGACATTTTTCACTGGCAGCTTGACCTCATTAATGCCTGTGGCTTTTCTAGCCAAGTTTTTTTTCCGTCTTTTTTAAATCTAAACCTTTGTCAAAAAAGTCTCACGAAACATCTTGTCAGCTGTGAAGCTTTTTTATACAGTAACACACCGCTTATGACTTAGCATTTTATGTTTTGTTGAGCTGTATGTCCAGATTTTGCTCTTCTGCACCCTCTGGTGGTGAAGTATAGAGGGTTCAGTTGTTTGCAGGTTGGATCTCCACCCGGCCACTTTATGCTGGCACACATGGTGTCTGCATGCCGCAGCTCATGGAAAAAATATCATTCAAAAAGAAGAAATAAGTGAGAAAGAAGGCCATAAAGGCCTATTTAGCCCCTCTTGGATGTTAGCTCACGAGGTTTGTGTATTTTAAATGTTTTATTTTCTGTATTTAAGGACTTTTGATTGATTGACATTAAGTACAAGAGTGCATTTTGATGTTTTGTTTTATTGTTTTTGAGTAGTTCTCACGGGTTGTCAAGACCAGAATGAAGCCTGTTTTATAACTCTACCCTCAAGTGTTGTGTGCCCAATCATTAACAAAAGTGAGTAATGACTCATACGTACTAATAAACAAATCTAAATAACTCTGAAATTTCTGGTGTTCTTTGTATAACTGCTAAATCTAAAATTCAGAATAACAGTCACAAGTTTTATTTACAAAAACACCATGTTGAGCTATATTAAGTGCAGGAGCAAGGGAAGGAAGGGAAAAACACACTCCACTCTTCAGACACTCACGATCTCTCTCCCACACCACCCTGCCAGACTTCAGGGAAACGGTTCAGGAAACAGGGACAGGTCAAGGGAATCTATTTGATCTCAATCAGAATGGGCTAGAACATCCACTCTCTGGTGAGTCCCTTGCATATTTTTAAATCCAGCCCCCTCCCCAAAATCTAATCCTGTGTGTAAATATATCTGGAAGCATCTCAATTGCTTTGGACTCTCTTATGTAGGCTTTGCGTAAAAACACGTAGAACTTGAACACACTCCATCACACTTTTTTATGGTCTATACCCACATACTGAAAAAACTGATGCCTGAGGACTCGTCAAGCTCCACATTAACAGGCAGCTATAAATAACTTATACACAAACAACACCAGCCGTCTCTTTTTAATTGCTTAAGCTAAAATTATACTTTGGAGGTGTGCTCGTAAGCAAATCTAGATGACCAGCCGAGTTAAAACAACAAAATTACAATCTTTAAACACCTGCAAGTTATAATGAATGGAGTGGAGTGCCAAAACCACACAGACACTACAAACAATAAATTCAGAGAACTCGAGGGAAGAATCTGTGCTGCAAAAAGCTGAGTCAGGCAACTTATGGACTCCGTTTATTCATGTATGAGTAAGTCAGTGAACTTATGATACCATGTCAACTGATTACTGCACTCCAGTCACAAGAACACTTATAATTCAGATCACAGCAGGTAGACTGAACAGAAAATCCAAAGGGCAAAATATTAAGTGATTTCAGTTTTCTATAAAGGTTATGACAAACTTCAGACATTTAGTTTTATTCCAAATACATTTTCAACAGTATCAACAGTTTGATGTGCATACATGCAAAACAACGATTCGTAGTAATAGTAACCAAAGAGCATGTCAGATTTGTCTGATTTCATGTTTTACTGGTGGGTTTGTGTGCGGACATACTTCGTCGATCTGTCTTTCCCATACAAAAGCTGTGTCTGCCATTTCTGAGAGTTAACACTCCAGGTGTGGGCTGCGATAAGTGGACCCCACCATGGCTCCACAGTGCGAGACCCACAAGTTAGAAAATGTTTGTTTGCTGCTGGGTCTGTGGCATCTTTTCAAATTGCATGTCAGTTAAAAAACGTTACTCCAATTTTGCTCGCTTCTCTTTTGCAGAGCTAACTAGATGCTAAATACTCAGAATGAATAAGTTGTCCTAACATAGTTATCTTAAGTAAGCTTTACTTAGTTTTTTAGGCAATGAATTTCCATGTTTTCTTTAAGTTCTGGGAACTACCGTATTTTCGGACCATAAGGCGCACCGGATTATAAGGCGCACTAAGCGAAACAAAACTCATTCTTCTTGCTTCCTCCACTTCCGTCCCATAGATTCATTAATACTGAATTCTCTCGCAGCTGCTCTATTCCCATGTTCTACTGCATGACTGACAGCCTTGAGTTTGAAATCTGCTTTGTAAGCATGTCTCTTAAGAGGTGCCATTTTGGGATTGTTATACACAGACAATATGGTAATATTATGTTGAAGCACAGTGTCACGGTCTGGCTGGCAGA
>NW_005187945.1:4860-7024 GCF_000239375.1 Pundamilia nyererei
ACACACACGTACACACACCAGCATGGAACACAAGAGCACAGTGCAGCAAACATACATCCAATAATAATAATAATAAAGGTCCACACTGTTCACGGACACCGAGTCCCCGGAACCGGGTCCGTGACACACAGTACGTATTACTCCACAAGGCTCCTGACTATGGTAGCCGTAATGTTCTGACAATCCATCAAGCGGTGCGGCTTGGTAGCTTACCAAAGTTGTACTAAAACATTTTGACAGGTTTGTCAAATAACATAAAATAAAATAGCACACGGTTTCTTTCACTTGTTTTTATGCAAAATCCTCTGGTGACTGATACATGAAAAGGACTGCCTTCCACGTTACTGTTTAGGCTGAAATCATGGTGAGCCTAAACAGTATGATGTAGGTATGTAACAGTATGACATGACGATGTTTGAAGGCTCATCATATTGTCATTTTTCTCTTGTTCTAACTTCTTGACAACCAAATTGAATTTCAAATATAACAATTAAAATCAGTTTTAAATACACTGTCTTTGATTTTGTTGAAACATGTCTCTCAAGTCTCTTAATGTCAACAAGTTTTTAACCCAATATAATAATTTTAAAGAATACTAATTATTCACTGCAAGTTATGTCCCACAGCATATGTGCAATCATCTTGCTGAAATATTATTTTTTTATTATTATTTATAATGTTTATAATCTTTTAAATAAACCTTAATTATGTCTAAGGGAAAACAAACATAATTGTAACAATAATTACTGTTCTACAAGTATTATAGCCATTGTAATTATACACATGTGGGATATAAACCATTCATATTTGTCATGACTATGTGCAGGCAGGAAGGAAAAGGATCCAATATGCAGACTCACAGAGGCAGAACTCAAAAACCACAGCTTTATTGCTGGCAAAAGACAAAACAAAACTGAAACTGGGACAGCTAGAAACTGTGGATGAAAACAGAGCACACAGGCAAGTATGAGGGACGACGTGACAACAAGCAGGGACACACGCAGACACTAAATACAGAAGAGGAACAGGGCAAAGAGCAGACACCTGGGAAACACGGCTGACACTAATCACACAGACTAGACAGGGGAGAGCAAACAGAACATCACGCACACAGACCGAAGACTATCAAAGTAAAACTGTAAGTACACTGAATTTTACAGACTCAGACCCACAAGTAGACACTATGACAACACGGACATGACAACAGAGGGAACACAGACACATGGGACCAGGGTAGGCGCAGGACAGAGGGGCTAAAAATACAAACAGAAACCAAAATCACAGGAAACTCAAGATACTGGGTCAAAATGACCCCGAAACGTGACAATATTACCATAATCCATTTATGGCTACACACATTTTGACTGGTGTAAAAGTGGTCAAATCAAAAAAGGTTTAGCTTGAACTGAGAAACATAATGTTTCCTTGTTTCTTTTTATTTTGTTTCTTCTGTTGGAAATTGTTTTGGAGTACTTTAAATAGGCCACGCAGAAGCTGAAGGTTTAACATTTTGAATGTACACTTAATTAAGTCATGTTTATAACAATTAATGGTATAACAAAAGTCCATCCAGAAGACTGTAGCACTTACAAAAAAGCATAATATTTATGCTTGCAATATAACCTTTAGTTTAAAGTCTGCCTTGCGGACCAGTCCTTGTAATATTTTTGTGTTTATTTGTGTGCGTGTGTGTTTTCATTTTTGTTTTTTTACATTTTGATAAGATTTTATTTTAATTTACAGTAAAATAACTCTTCTCCAAAGTTGTTGCTTTTCAAGAGCTTCTTTTGTTTTAAAAGAACTGCAGCTTGAGCTGTGGTCAGTTTTACTGTGGGAAATGTTGCATGTGGAAATCTGTCGTCGAGTTCTGATAAAATCTACTCAACACCTCCACTGTGATACACATGGATACAAAAATTCCTTTTATTTATTTTTTTTACAAAAACATCTTTGTACTTTCTTTGTAAATCAAAATGAAATTACAAAGAAAGACAGTTTCCATTTTCACTTTGCATTATATATTTCTACAATTAAGCGTGGAATTAGCATGGTCTAAGGCAAGGCTGCCCAATCCCAGTCCTCGAGAGCTACTATCCTGCAGCTTTTAGATGCATCCCTACTCCAACACAGCTGAATCAAATGGTTTGATTACCTCTTCAGCATG
>NW_005187945.1:7256-9152 GCF_000239375.1 Pundamilia nyererei
CTAAATGTACATTACATAACACATGCATAAAAATAGTTTTACTGTATTTGACCTCTTGTTCTTTATTCTGACACAGTTTCTGTTTTGTTTCTCACATGCTTAGTTCACTCTTTAATTTCTCTGTCTGTTCCCACATCTCTGATGTCACAGTTTCTTCTGGTCTCTTTTGAGTATTTTTCCCTAAGTTATTTTCTGCTTTTGTGAAATTCAGTTTTCTTACTTTTTACTGTTTGTTCTCATCTTTGTCTTGTTCCTAATCAACTCTCCAAGTGTATTTTTATGCTCTACATCTGTTTTCATTTGTTTGGATTTTGGGTCACCATTTAATTGGCAGAAAGATTTGAACATGAGCAGAAAATCTATAAAATTCTACATAAAATTATCTATAAAAGTGCTGCGGTTTAGAAATGAAAACATATGGAGGTTTAAGCAGGTTACTTACAGACCTACTCTCATGTTTGGAACCAGGCAAAAACAGAAAGGAAATCATTGCTAAATGCGCTGTCTTCTGTCAAGACACCCGTACCTCTTCATGCCACATTCAGGTTTCCACCTCTGTTCTTATTGTCAGACTAAACTAAAGTAGTTTTATATGCTCTCCATCAGGAACCACTTTTTCTTTTTTCTTGTATTGAGATATTTTGATATATTTCTGAAAAATATCTTTTATATATATTGACATTAAAATAACAAGTTTAGTTAATCATCCATATCCTTATTTCTTTTGATTTTGATTTTATAAAAATGTGTTATTACAGTAACAAAGTTGCTTTTTAAGAAATACATTTTGTTTTATTTTAAAAGAACTCCAGCAGAAGCTGTGGTCAGTTTTACTAAAAGAAACTATGCATGTGAAAATGTATGACGGGGTTTTGTGGAAACCTACTAGCACTTCCAGTCAGCTGGACTCATTGATACAAAAAATTAACTTCCTCCTTCGGCTCAGTTTATATTTGAGGAAGGCACTCCTGGTCTTCACTGGGTGTCTTGTTTCCTCCGCTGTGTGACCCTTTAACAACAGAAGTTCAGCTGGTTTTTACAAACAAGTGGTGGTGAGAATTCTTTCAGTTTATTTTATTAATCTTCTTAATGTCTTTATAATCTGGGTGATTGCAAATTAAAATGGAGAGAAATTACTACATAAACCCTCTTCAAGTTTACTTTCACAGTATGTATGTCTAATATTTACTATTTTATATTTTATGAAACTAATATTTATCAAAGAAAAAGTAACTCATACAGTCCTGTCTGTGGACACTTTCTGCCATGATCTCAAAGTAATGATGTATCTGAGTTAAGAAGTCTCAGTGAATGTAACTGAGCAGCTGTGTGTTAATGTTCTAGATGTTTAAAGTTCTTGATGCCTTATTCAAATCTGACTTCTTGTCATATTGTTGAGTCTTTGATTTCTGTTTTTACTTATTGGTTTTCCATGTAAGAAGTTGCTGTTTGCAGTATTTTGGATCAAGTTAATATTTTTAGTCTGGCATCTTGAGCTTTAGTTTTACTGTAGTTTTAAAAAATTATTTCAATACAGTGGTCCCTCGTTTATCACCGGAGTTACGTTCTAAAGAAAACCCACGATAGGTGAAATCAGCGAAGTAGTGAGCTTTATATTTTACAATTATTATAGATATTTTAAGGCTGTAAAACCCCTCACTACGCACTTTATACACTTTACTCAGACAGGCATGAACATTTTCACACTTTTTTCTGGTGTTTAAAAACTCTCAAAATTCAAACTTTAATAGAAAAAAAAGTCCAGTATTTTAGAATAAAACCAAAGGTCAAATCCTGTTTTCAGGTAAAGAACATGGAAATAGAGCAGCTGTGAGAGAATTCAACATTAATGAATCCATAGTACGGAAGTAGAGGAAGCAAGAAGAACAAGATGAG
>NW_005187945.1:9918-12657 GCF_000239375.1 Pundamilia nyererei
GGAGGTATGCTTGGGAGAGAAGAGGGATGAAATTCAGTAGAAAGAAAACAGAATACGTGTCTGTGAATGACAGGGACACGGGTGTAACAGTGAAGATACAAGGAGCAGAGCTAGTGAAGGTAACCAGTCTACAAGCGAGATGAAGAAGATGGTGAAGGCAAGGTGGAGTGGATGGAGAAGGAGGCAGCATGACTGGAAAGGCTTATAAAATGTTAATGAGGCCAGGGCAAACAGAGAGTTGGTGCAACGGAGGAGGATACTGAGGATAGGGTGAGATGAAAAAAGACGATCTGCACTGGCAAACCCTAAAGGGAGCAGCTAAAGGAAAATATTTTTTCCCTTTAAGAGTAATATTTTAGAATTGTTTTGTTATTTTCCTCTGAACAGATGATGAAGTGTTTGGCGATGTCATTACCGAAGCACCTCCTGCCCCTTGCTGCTTTCCTCCTTCTGTCCATCTTTCCCACTGAAACTAAAGTGGTGGCATCAGTGGAAGACTGTAAGGAGTTTTTTCTTCAGCAAACTCCACCACACATCCCAGGAATTTTGGAGGGAGGGATCATCCTGGACCAAAACAGATACAAACTGATTCGCCAGACATTAAATGACACCAGAACATTCGTGACGCTGTACGACACCCACAACAAGATTCCAGTTTTTTCTGCTGCAAAGTACAGAGGGGGAGCTGGAGGCAAGAGGCCCAAGAATAAATGGATGATCGAACCACAGGTATCAGTAGCAATAACACATAATAGTTACCAGTAAAACTAACAATTAATTTTAGACTAAAATAAAATATTATGAGAGTGTAGTCCTACTTACATGCTATAATTGTAGCTAATCAGGAATCTACAGATATTTTCCATTACATTGTGGTATTCAGAATTGTTCAATGTATTTTCCTAAAGACGTCCTTAATCCTACATTAAATGGGTTTGGCTAAAATTAGCTTAAATTGTGTCAATCCAAGTTTGCTCAGTAAATGAAAACAATCATTATCAGCCAGAAATTATCCGAGGTTTAAGTCCTCTTTTCTTTTCTTTAAATGAAAAAATATTAACTGTGCAGTTAATTTATTTATCAGTAACCATACATTCATCACTATTTTACCCTTTTTACATTTTGACAGCTTGAAAACATACGAGACAAAGGCATTATGAGAAAATCAAACAAAAACATCATCTACAACTACCAGGCTGGAAATGAAGATTTCAAAAACAACCAAGGGTTTGACAGAGGACATTTATTCCCAAACTCATACGGATCCACTCTTATTGAAAAAAGGTCGACTTTTACACTGACTAACATTGTTCCACAAATAGGTCATTTCAACCAGGGAAGCTGGAACAGAATGGAAAACTGTGTCAAATGTGTTTTGAATGAATATTGCCTTAACAACAATGAAAAAATAGAAGGCTTTGTAGTTACTGGAGCACTGCCCAGCAATAATAGTCTCAATAACAAGATCAATATTCCTTCAGTGCTCTGGTCAGCATTCTGCTGCTACAGTCACAGGCAGAACAGCTGGCTGGCAAGTGCACACTGGGGCGAGAATGTGGCCGATGGCCCTAAATACCTGCAGACACAGACCTTAACAGAACTCCACAGAACCCTGGGAAGTGAACCATTTCCTCAAACACAATGTCCTCTTCACACCACTGCCACTCACTTGTACTCAGACCTCTCTTCTAACTGCAATTGCTCACCCACATCAAGTACATCTTCTCCTGCAACCACTGCTATCCCTTGAAGTCCAATATCTGTGTCTTCCACTTCTAAAGCTAATGCAGCAGCCCCTCCCAGTGCCAGTACTGGTCTTTCACACTTCTAGTCCTGCATCTGACCATATTACTACCACAGTGTCCCACATCTACTACCAAATATTATACCAATACCATAAAAGCAATTATTCATAAAAAAAGCAATTCTTTGCCCTCAATGAATGAGAAGCAGTACATCTGGGTGAAATACAACTGAAATGTATAAAAACTAGCTTATTAATTCAAATAAAAAATCACTAAGGAAAATATGCTCAATATAAATGAATGTACAACAATCCAGTAAATGTCATTTGATTAAATTCCATTAAATTTAATTGTACTTATGTGACAAGGTTTCATGGGAAATATATTAAACAAAATTATTGTTATAACAAGTAATTTTCACTCATTGGTACTTGATTCTGATGTATATTTGTCTCATCTTAATTGACAATAAGTGTAAAAATAATTGTTTTTGTGATTTGTTTTGTCTTTAAAATCTTCTGCTTATGATAATTTATTAGCAGTTCCAAACTAACTTACAGACTGTTCAAGTTTTCTTTCTCATATTTCACAATGAATGCATTAAATCTAAAAATTCAATAAAATAAAAATTATTAACCTCCATGATATTTTTTAATATTTGACATTAAATGTGACAGCAACAATGTGCATGCTGTCTGCCTGTCTGTTGGCTAGCAGTCCTCAGTTTTCAAGATGTCATATTTGATGGGTTTGTAGCATGAACGTATTCGCTGGAACGTTAAGGACAATTTACTACACAGCAAAAGCAAGACACAAGTAGGCAAAGTTCTTTGTGTTACTCATGCATGAGGGAGACCGGACCAGTGCCAGATGTCGTTCCGCCCACTTGGCCTCCGTCGGACTCTCAGACAGGTTCCCCATAGCACTCCTTTTATTGTGGTACATGAATATGCATAGGTTCATTAACATATGACGTTTCATATTCATATAGGTA
>NW_005187945.1:12950-29635 GCF_000239375.1 Pundamilia nyererei
GATTATACACCTCTAAGCATATATGGTTAAATATTTCCTAATACAAATGACAATAATAAAATCTAAACCCATCAATATTCAAAATGTGTTGTGTGATCTAGATGAATAGCAACTGTAACTGATTTGGAGTTTGGTGAAAATCAAGTAAGGGTCACTCAAAATGTAAAAAATCATTAAAAACTTTATATTACCCACAAATATTTTATGGATTGGCTCCGGGGGACACGAGTACCTGAGCTGGCTAAGCATTTGACGTTGACCCTTATTGTTGGCACCCAAGGTCAAAGTTGATCTTGCAAAATATTTTAAAGAAAAATGTTTGAATAATATATCATGTAAAGGATCAAGAGGAACACTTGTTTTTCAATGCAATGCTCTACAACATTACAATGATGTCATAATGTTTCACAAAATCACACACTGCTTGAGTACATTTTAAAATCTCAAATTTTTCAGCTTGTAGAAGCCAATGATTTCAGGCAATTCTGCTCCAAAGACATTAAAAATGCATTTCTCTGCAGTGTTTTATGATGACTGTCATTAGTGCTTTTGTTTCTGACTGAAATAAAGGACTGAATAAAAAAGTAATTGAGAGAAATCTGACCCTAAATGTCTGATCCTAATACTAAGTTCTAGTCTTGATTTCCTTTGGCTGTGTTTGTAAAAGGAGCAAATGCACTTGACGTGGGTGAGCAATTGCAGTTAGAGAAAAGGTCCGAGTACAAGTGAGTGACAGTGGTGTGAAGAGGGCATGCTCTTTGAGGAAGTGGTTCAATTCTCAGGGTTGTGTTTTTTTTTGTTTGTTTTTTTTGAGCCACCTCCACGGGACAAGACTCAGCAGTTCATCTGAAATAAAGGGCAAAGGTCACTCTTTCGAGGATGCCAACGTTCACATTTTGGACAGAGAGGACAGATGGTTTGAAAGAGGAGTGAAAGAAGCCATCTATGTCCACTGTGAGCGACCATCTAAGAACAGAGGCGGGGGTTTACGACACCAACTCTCTGCCATCTATAATCCCTTCCCAAACGTGTTAATGCCCACTCACATCCTGGGCCATCTGACCTCAAGAAATCACATGATGGGTGGGGCCAGGTTTCACAATGAGCTCACCCGGAACCCTGGCTGATTGTGACCCACACCCGCTTTCACACCTTGGCTCATGTGATTAGGTAGAGGATCATCAGGGGGTCCTTTGTCCCTCTTTGGAGGGAAACTCCCACTAGGTTTAAATCTGGGACTCTCCAGCATTTGACCTTAGAACTGAAGAAGCTTCTCGGATGAGAGGTGAAACGTCTTCAAGCAACTCAAAGAAGTCCAGACGCTTTTCTTTCCAAGCTCCTTAGACTACGATGACCTGGATGATTGAGAACCTTCACACACAAAACAAGTGGTAATATCTTGTGTATCCACTAGGGGGAGCAGTGTGGAGGCACATTCATTTAAAGGCTCGCTACACCAGTTTTATATCATATTATATCACACCATATTTATATGTTTTAAATTTGTTCAGGGATTTTATAACTAGGGCAGATTCAACCTTTCTATCAAATATTAATATAGATATGTGTTTGCAGCAAATAAAAAACCGGTAGTGCACAGTGATTATTACTGCCTTGCGTTTATGGAAATGAAAGCATGATTGTTTCATTGCACTGCTAATGTTCTTAGATAAAATGCAAAATCAAAATTTAAATGTGCTCCAATTGCACAACAACTATACAATCAGTGCCCCCTGCCCCCACAGAATACAATTTTTTTTCTCACTATGCAATCAGGAGATTAGTAACAGCTGATACCTGTTTTATACATTTTCTATACCGTTTCTTGGGATTTTGCAATCAAGTGGCGGACTTCAAAGCCTTATTGGCAGCTGGCAGCTGGCTGTCAGTTAACAGCCAACTGACCTCTGGCTGAAAGTGACAATTTTGAATGACTGCATCTGTAGAGCTACCCGTCATTCATTATATTTTCAAACAAACATAGACAGGAATGTTAAAACTGCTAAACTCAAGGTATTGTAAACTTGTGACATCAAAACTGCAAAGTCAGTGTTTTATACAGACAGCAGACAAACCCAGGAGTAGAAAACATTCAGAATGCTATTTGAGCAGTCTGAAGTCGAAGCTTGTAGATCATGTGATATTATAGACACTAACCTCATTATTTGTAATTCTGTCCATGTTAAATATATATATAAATAACATACTATTGCAAGAGTTTATATAACAGCAGATAAGAAAGACATGTCGTATAATTGTTTTTTCTCCCCTGATCTGCTGGCACAGGGCCAACAAGGACATCACTGGTGACACATCATCTCCTGCTCCACGTTGCGCTCCTCCTTCTGTCCATCGTTCCCACCGAAACTAAGGTAGTGAAATCAATGTCAGAATGTGACAGTTTCTTTCTTAATAAAAATTCACCAAACATCACAAAGATTTTGGAGGGAAGCATCATCCTGGACCAGGCCAGATACAAAGTGATTTGCGAGTTTTTAAATGGCGCCACTACATTTGTGACGCTCTACAACACCCGCAACAAGATTCCAGTATATTCTGCTGCAAAGTTCAGAGGGGACAAATGTGGGAAACCCAGTTACAAATGGATGATTGAACCAGAGGTATAATAATAAAAAAAACAGACCACATTATCAGATATTACAAGTGTAGGTAACAACCTAAGCGGACCTGTAATTAGGTTTTAAACAACACAATTTTCTGGAGACAGTAAGTATATTTCATCACAACAGTACAACAACATCAATATTGTGCTCTTTCCATTTACACAGCTTGAAAACAATGAAGAGATGAGAGAAGAAACAAGTTTCAGCTTGAAGAATCAGGCTAGTAACATTGATTATGCCAATAGCAATGGGTTTACCAAAGGACAGTTATTTCCAAGTACTTATGGATTTACTGAAATTCAAAGAAGATCTACTTTTACCCTGATCATGTTATTTCACAAAATGCTTCATTCAACAGGAGAAGCTGGAAGAGAGTGGAGAACGGCATTAAATGTGTTATGAATAACTACTGCGGTAACAACAGCTATACAGAAGCCTTTGCAGTCACGGAAGCACAGCCCAGCCACAAGAAACCCATAACAAAAGGATCAATAGTCCACATAGGCTGTGGTCGGCATTCTGCTGCTACAGTGATAGGCTGAAAAATGGCTGGCAAGTGCACACTGGGGCCGAAACAATGAATATAACGAAGATTACACACAGACTAAGACTTTGGAAAGCCTCCGTACAAAAGTGGGATCGAAGCATTCGATGAAAGACAATGTCCTGGAGAAACAACTGTCACTGAGCTCCACCCACAACTTTCCCCTGATTGCAACTGTCCATAAAAACATAAATGTATAAACTACTGAGGGCTGAGATCTATCATCAGTTTTACACATTTATATGTTGTGATGAATATGAATAACGTTTATTGATTTGATTCAGTTTGTAATTGCTTCTTTGCATCAGGCTTCATGACATCAGATAAAGATACAGCATATTAACCTTTGTGTAAATCTGGTGTTATCAGAAACATTTTTGATAAATGGAAGGAAACCATTCATGTTAATTTAAGCTGCTTAAATACAAAACTTTTGTTTGAGTGGTGACAGCTATCATAAATATCAGAACAGAAAGAGGTAAACACTGGGGACACTGGAAACACAAGAAGAAACATCAAAATAAACAAACAATATGATAACAGAAACTGGTTAACATAAAAGAAAAAAAAAAGGGAGAAGGATAAAGAGACTAAAACAATTTCTAATAATTAGATTTTGATTAAACATGAAGGCTCCCTGTCTGGTTCTTGGTCCCCAACATTAAAAAAGAAACCTTGGACTCCCCTGTGATTCTACCACAAATAATACATGTATTTGTTTCAGCTTTGTTACGTTTAAAGACCGTGTGTTTTTTAAGATGCATGATGACACTCAAAATCGACTGACTCAACATTTCCACTTTGGTAGGCAACCAACAGTTTTCTGATCACAAGAAATCAGGCTACAACAACAGTTACACATGACATAAAGGTTAAGATCATATAACAAAGCACAAAGGCAACTTTAAATCTCCCTAAAAAAGATCTGAAGCTGTATTATAAAGTGCACTCATATTTTTTGCGTGAGTCATTTTAGCATTAGTGAACAGTGAGTATTTTTTGGCAGCAGAATGGTCAATGAAGTATTTTAACAAAATACTCTAAGAGCTCAGAGGAACAAATGAACATGTTAGCCATTACAATTTCTTTAATTTCATTTCAAAATAAATTCTTCAAATGTTTGAGAAACAAACTGATCTTTGTGGCTGCTGTAGATTCACAGCAGCAGCACCATCACCACGGCCAGAGAGACAGAAACCCTCAACACAGGAAGTGAGTCATGCAGAAGAGGGGAGTGAAAAGGTTCAGGCTGCCCACCTTCAACACAGGAAATAAAGAAAGATATAGTTTGGTCTCGATACAAATACAGCAATAGCTATGTGGTTGGCTTTTAGCTGAGCTTAGTAGAGAGAGCACATCTGAAATATTTGCTTAAAAGTCCTAACATCATCTCACCTCTGACAGACAGCCAGCTGTATGGTGATTCTCCAGTACCAGAGACATTACACTTGTAGGAACCTTCATCAGACTTTGAAATCTTTGGGATAGTCATGACTCCTGTAGAGCTGTTCCCAATGAGGAGGTTATCTTTATAAAATTCAGCTGTGAGGTTGGATAAAGAAGTCTCCCTATATGTGCAATGCAGAGTGACGGCATCGCCCTCCTGCAGATGATGGACCGGACTCTCCAGAATCACTTTGCCTCCTATATGAAAAAATAAATATTTAGAGCTTTAAAGGTGCACTTTTGAAAAAAGAAATTCATGCAGCAGAGGTGGAGCCAAAACTTTCATAGAGCTTCTTGCGTAAGCCAAGACATATTGCAATCATATGGGCTAAAAGAAAAATGCCTTTCTTCAACCTCAACACCTTTCACGTTCGAAGGAATTCATTTCAACCACTTCAAGATGATGATGCTTTTAAAGGCTTTTAATTTCAATATACTTAGTAACCAATTTCCCCTGGAAAATAATTATTTGACCTATACTATTTTAAATGCTGCCTGTAACTGAGCTAACTAACATTTTTATTCATACCATAACGTAATAATTATAATAGATTGCATTCATATAGCGGTTTTCTAGGCACCCAGAGCGCTTTACAATTCCACTATTCATTCACTCTCACACTCACACACTGGTGGAGACAAGCTACAGGTGTAGCCACAGCTGCCCTGGGGCAGACTGACAGAAGCGAGGCTGCCATATTGCGCCATCGGCCCCTCTGGCCAACACCAGTAGGCGGTAGGTGAAGTGTCCAAGGACACAACGACCAGGACAGAGCTGTGGATTGAACCGGCAACCTTCCGGTTACAAGATGAGCAATATCATATTGCTCAATATCAATACATACCATATTGTACTATTAGCTAATTATTTCAACTTTCACAATTTTAGCAAGTATTTAATTGCTTTTCTTTTTCAAGTATTCACTTTTCAAACACTATCTATTGTAATCAATAGGGAATTTTTTGGAAGAGTATTTTCAATTACATAGTAAAGTAAATACATACTTTATACCTTAAACCATAAAGTGTGACTTTGGTGACACATTTTGTAACTAGCCCATTAGTGTAACTAACTAATAGATGAAAAAATATAAACATCATAGTCTACATATGGCTGTTATTAAATGGTTTAAATGCTTTTTTCCTGTTGAATTTAATGGTAATCCTCTGTAGTTTGTATAAACTCACCAGTCACAGTGATGTTGACAGCTTCACTGCAGGCTCCAGCTCCAGATTCACACCAGTACAACCCACTGTCTGAGGGGTAAGCATCTTGAAGGAAGCAGTGTGACTCATTTTTTGAACCCCAGTGTTTGGAACACTCATGATTTGTTTTTATAGATGTGTTTCTCTTTATTGTCCAGTCAGGAGAGTTTTCATGCTCTCCACAGCTCAGTGTAACAGACTCATACAGGAAGAACTGAGATCTGTTGGGAAATATTCTCAGAGTGGCTGAAAGAAACAGAGAGGTGAGACAAGTTAGTTGTGTTTACAGAGCTGTATTTAAGGGCAGAACAATGAGGTGGGCACAGTTTAGTCTGGCCACCCTATGCATCCAAGGAAACACTGGCAGGGGACTCCTCACAATTGAATTCAAATGGATATATGGATTTATATAGTATAACTCCCGACTATAGTATAACATTTTTGCTGTGCTGTTTTTCCATCAACAATTGTAACTGCCCACTTCATTTGAGAAAATTTT
This sequence comes from Pundamilia nyererei, assembly GCF_000239375.1. NCBI lineage: Eukaryota > Metazoa > Chordata > Actinopteri > Cichliformes > Cichlidae > Pundamilia > Pundamilia nyererei. The sequence continues at coordinate 19,270 of NW_005187945.1, forward strand.
ATGAGTTTTACTGCTGATAATTTTTTTTTCAGTTGTGTGTTGCATTAAAAAAGCTAATTAAAGGTGATGGTGTAGATATACAGCAGGAAGCTAGCACCATAAAACTTGGAAGCTTGAGGAAAACCCAGAACTTGTAACAGATCAGGGACAGCAAAGGATAAAGAGACTAAATAAACACACAGGCAGGTGACTAAGGAAGAGGAAACTGGTGGGAGCACATGTGACACTAATCACAGGAGGAGGCAAGTTAAAATAAAGACAATGCACATAGAGCAAGGGACTATTAAAATAATATAGAAAAGTAGCACAAAGAGAGACATAGACAAAATAAAAACAAACGTGGAAACATTACTGAGTGGGGAAACAGAAATAAATACAATTCAAAACCCAGTAATAATAACAAGAGCTGCCTTTTTTATTTGAGAAAATCAAAAATGAACATGAACATGAAAACTTTTTAAAATGTTGTTACTTTTTTCTCTGACAGCTGTATTTTGGAACAAAGATGAAGCACTACCTCAAACAAATTAAATTTTACTGACCTTATACTAAATGTATTCTTGCCACCAAACACGATACTAAAACCCACAGCACTGACATTTCCTTCCTCTTTACACCTTTGCAGCTTCTGCATGCTACCCACAAAATAGTTGCATTACCTCCCACAAGGTTTCATTTTAAACACTGGAACATCTGGTTTTTCATCTGTGCAGATACGTTTGTAGCTGTATTGATGCCATATAAAATTTATAAGATGAGTTTACACATTTTAAACTAATAAATACAAGTTACATGTACTGTATTGATTTCAACTAAATCAATCTACAATAAATCGACATGAAATACAGTACCTTGCATAGAGTACCTTTTTGTAATGTACCTATTATAAAAACCTGTAATAAAATACTCTATTATCAAACAAAAGCAGATGCCCACACAGAAACAAATCACAGACTTCACACACACATTTACAGTAGTACATACCAATAATAGTGCAGAGAGCAGTTATCTCCATGCTGCTTGGCAGGTGTTTGACCCACAGACAGTTTCAGGGGGTTTGTTCACAACTCAGTGCTGACTGTGAAAAAGTCACTTGACCAAGATGTACGTCATCAATTTATTTTTTAAAACTGCAAGTGTCAAACACTTACATTCTCCACCCTAAAGATATAAAGTATATCAAAGTGAAGTTATAGAATATTTAATCCTTCCTAAAATTTGAATCAAAAATATATAACTGATTATTTTTTTTCTTTTTTGAGAGTTTTGGGGAGGTTTTTTTTTAAATATAAAATTACATTAGATAGAGTGCAGTGTTCAGAGTACTTCAAAGTTTTTTGACATTTCTTTGTCTGATTTTTATCAATTACTGTCTTCCTCTATTCCGATTTGTGGAGTTTGTGCTGTTTTGCAATCACAGATTGCATAAGGGCAATGAATAATGTCAAAAAGCTCTACCTAAAATTTTGATACCCACTCATGTAAATGTGGTTTGCATATACTCAGACAACAACACAGTTTTTCTACTGTTGCTCCTATGCACCACCACAGTGAATTTTAATACATTAAAAAAACAGCATTACCACGGTGGAGAGGTTTGTGTGCCCAAGTGATCCCAGGCGCTATGCTGACCAGATAGTTTGCTTCTCCCACTGGTGGGGTCTTTCAAGGTAAATTGGTCCTCAATGAAGGGTCAGACAAAGAGCAACTCAATTGACCTCTATAAGAGAGGAAAAAACAAGGGACCTGTGTAGCACTGCCTGGGATAGGTTTACTAAGGGCTTACCCTGGAGCCAGGCCTTGGAAGTGAGCTTCATAGAGAGTGCCCTGTGAGAAAATGTACATCAGTCCACTCTTCTGTAGGTCCACTACCAACTGGAGGAGCTGGTGGTCCAATCCCTGGATTTCAAGGCTTGCTATTAGGACATAGAAAATGACCTCTCTCATAGGGAGAGACACTGATATGGTTGGCCTCACCTTTTGCACAGATCAGACTTCTGGAGAGGGGATCGAGTTTGTACCAGTCTGGAGTTGCCCTCAGTAAGAAGAATGCTGTGTCTACATTAAGATTTTCTCAGTGGACTAGCGAGTGGTTCCCTGTGCCTTTCAATCAGGGAATGGGTCCTGTCTTTCATTTGTGCTTAGAACAAGTTCATAGTACCCAGCATTCTTGGGACCTGGGTGGGGTTCACAAGGGTGCTTCATCTGGTGACTCAGTTGTCTTACTGAAAGACATCAATGGCCATGTGGGACATGAGGAGCATGATGACAATTAACAGTCTACCTGATGTGAAATGTAATCCCGGTTGAAGGCTCTGCCTCCCATACTGTTTTTAAATATACTAAGAACCACAAGTGAGCAAGCAATCTGAGAGGTAAGTGCTCTATTGGGTGACATGGTTCTATGAGGTCTTTAAGATAATAAATAATTTCCCCTGGGGTTAAAAAATATTCTGATTCTGATGATAAGATGGGGCCTAAATATTAAAGACCTTGAATGTGACGAGAGAGATTTTAAGTTTGTTTCAGGATTTAACAGGACGCCAACACAGAAAACTCAATAAAGGATAGATAAGAAGTCTGGTATTATTTGCATAGCAGTGAAAATGTATGCCATTCCACCTAATAATACTGCCTAAGGTAAGCACGTATAATGCAAAATGAATTGGTCCCAGCATATGAACCCTGTGGAACTCCATATTTAACCTTAGTGTGTGACTCCATTTACATGAAACAAATTGAAGTCTACCAGATAGATATGGGGGGCTGTTGCTCAGAACATGGAGCAGGTCACCTACTAATCAGAAGGTTGGTGGTTTATAGGTTGGTGGTTTGATATCTGTCTGCATGCCAAATATCCTTGGTAAATAATGTAATAAAATATGGTGAACAGTAATGAACACTGCACTGAGGTCTAACAGGACAAGCACATCTCACACAGAGATGGGTCCACTGCCAGAGAACATAAGAAGATCATCTCTGACCTTCACTAATGCTACACCCAAGGCCTAGCAGCCTGTCCTGTCTGAAACTATTTCTATCCCTCTTAGTTAACCCTTCACACTGTGGGGTTAATCAACTCTTTTATGAGCATACATTTCAAATAACATTAAATAATAAATAGATTCGATCTTAGAGAAGTACCTTCCTTTGGTGCTCTTACAGGCTTCTGATGATTTAACAAAGATTCACTTAGTATATCAAAAGACACCTGAAGTCTACCATTTTCCATTTTTGCTCAGGTTTTCTACCCACCTGTCTTAGTTATCAGGTAGCATTGTTCAACCAAGACTGGGTTTCAGGTTTTAGACTCCTGGTTGTGAAAGGAGAAATGTAATCAAGGATTTCCAAGCAGGTTGAATTGAACGGAGAAAGCAAGTCGTTGGGGGTCAAGCTGATGGACCTATTTAAAAGTAAGGCATAATTACAATTTTGATAAAACAATAAAAACGATCAGCTGTATCTGAGGCAATGATGTGAGGTCGGTATTTGGACACATCAGATATTTAGAAGTGATTAGAAGTCATAAACCAGAAGAGTAGAGACCTTTTTGAAGAAAAAAAGATGTAAACAAAGTGACCACAAACAGAACAAGTAACAGATGACGGCAAACTACACACACAGGTGCCATCTTCACTCCAATTTCAGTAAACCACCTTGAAATTAGATTGACAGTGTAATTACACTCTTAGTTGTGGAGCAAATCATACAGTGTTTCCAGGTTTTTCATGGTTTTCTTTGAACACTGGCTGCTTTTTCACTTACTTTCAGTCCGGTTCTTGTATGTGGCCATTTTTACAGGAATGTTTGTCTCTTAAGCAACTTAACGCTGACCTATGAATCATTCAAGCATGAAAAGGGGATCTTACTCAAGCGATGAACCAGTATTGTGTCTAGACATGACAAACAGCTTCACAAAGAACCAGCTATTTTTAAACCAACAAGGTGATTTCCCAAAAGACTATTTAAAGTAACTCCCGGCATATTTTTAGCATGGTGTGCAGTGTGTAATTAAAAAATATCGAAAGCAGATAGAAAGTATCTGAAAGTAATATTGTCTGGCACATCAATACGAGCCACTGCCAGAAGGTTTTAACTGTCCCATAAGTATGGAGGAAATTCCAGGAGACATATCCTCTAGGACTCTAGGAGAACTGGACATTGCTATGTGGTCATTTACCCATCAGCACGACCAGTATCTGCTCCTTACTGGAAGCTTGAACAGCATGAGCACTGCCAGAGCTCCAAATGACCCTTAAGGAGGACACTGGTGTGAATTTTCCTGACCAGATAATCAGAAACAGACTTTATGAGTTCAGGTTGAGGGGCTGATGCCCTCTAGTGGGCCTGTGCTCACTGCCCACTGCCATATTGAGCCTGATTAGAATTTGGAATAATATCATAATGCCAGATTTAGCAGATCCACCAGTTTTACTTCAGCCCACACTAGGTTCATCATTTTCTTTTCCATTAACCAATCCTTTAGTTCCCAACACATTACCCAGTCCACATGAGTGTGGATATCCAGCATGAATTTTCCACCTACTGAAATCTGATATTTTTTCACAGTGTTTCTTTAACCTTTGAGCTGTGTACAATCACAGTTGGTTTTAGACCAGTAAAATCAGACTGAGGCAATAAAGGTAAGAAACAGTCAACACCACTGGCGTGCACAGATAGAGACGAGGTGGTGCTGAAGCACTTGCCCTTTTGCCCTCAGTCCAAAAAAGTGCCCTTTTGAAAGACGTGATTTTTTTTTTTTTTAAAGCTGCGCGATTTAAAAAGGTGTGAAAATAATGGCTTGATTTGTGCCCCTTCTTCAAAGACACCCGAACCCTGTCGCTTTTTCACTGTCGCCGTGTCACGTGAACACGCTTGCAGTTCATTTGTTGTGAGGCGTGTAGCAGCGGCATGACATAGGACTACTTGGAGTAGGCATAGTAGGCTAACCATAGCGACTGGGAGCCACGGCGGACAACACGGCAGCTCTTTCCCTTCCCAACCAGTCAGGTAATCCATGAATCGAGTGAAATTATTCTGTTTGCCCTCTAAGACCAACCTGCAATTGTTTTGTTGTGAAGTAGCCTGTCAGAAACTGCACATGACAAACTTTGCCAGCTTGCCCCCTCCATCCATCCATATAGATAAACAAAAAAACGACACATTTAAAATGTAACCTAAACCATTTAGGCAACCCCCACTCTCCATCAATTCCGACCTTTTTGCATACACTATTGAAAATATCACGTTATGCTATAGGCTACATGCCGTTAGGCAGAGGGCTCTATTGAGCCCATTTTTCGTTACAAATTTTAGGATGATCTCACGGAAATCTGTGAATAAATACAAAGTTTTCAAACTGAAGTCAGTGACGGGAAGACATCACACTTTTTAGAGATGGAACTGCAGAAAAACCTAAAACCTTGACATGATTATGAATAATAGAATTATGGACGTTTCTCCGTTTTTGTGGATTAGCCTTTCCATAACTAACGTCAACTACTGTCCTACTTTGGTAAGATTGAAATTAATGTCTTTGACTGTCTTTAGTAGGTGTCTCCTGTGAGAAAGTTAGAACAAAGTCCAACTGTCTAAAGATGCAGTCTTTAGCCTAACTGGTTGTTACTGACTCAGCGATGCTCGCAGACATTTACGCACTGTGTTGTGACCTGATTGTGACAGAACAGTGACGTTGTTATTGGTAGTTTGAAGGGTACGGTGTTGGGGGGGGATGTTAAAAGTTTTGAGAAGCACTGGTTAGACATGTTAATTTTTTTTGGTGTGACATATTGGCAACATTAACACATTAATTTGCTAAAGGAAAAATAGGCAGTTCCCAATTGCCTGTGAAAACGACCATTCTGCCCTGTTCTTGTAATGACCACAGTCAGTCTTATTAGTTCTCATACATTTTGGTCTATTTATTTACTAATTTCAGCAAGCATAATGCCTAGGAAAGAGAGGCTGAGAAAGGAGAAAATAAAAGTCAAATTGCATTTAACCTGTGCGATTTTTTTATTATACAAAGAAAAGGTTTTCCACATATGCAAAAAGTGACCTTTTTTCCCCTGGAGCACTTGCCCCCCAAAATGTCTGTGCACGCCACTGGTCAACACCATACATAAATAGAGTGCAAAGAATTGAACATTTGCATAATTTATACAAGATATTCGATACTCTCTAACTTTCTCTCCTACCAGAGCTGTTTCTCTGATGTACTCCTTTCTGGTGAGTCCTGATGGTCACACCTAAAAGAGTTTTTGCAGTAAGGTTTTGACAAAAACAAAAGAAAAAAAAATGCCAAAAATAACATTTTGATGACTCAGTCTTTTAACTGACTATTGATTTATTGTCAATTGTGAAAAAGGTTTAGTTTCTTTTTCTTTTTCTTTTTTGCACAGGTGAATCTGTGTTATGAAAAATAAAGTAAACAGGTTTAGATCGAAATGCCCACTAGGGGGCAGAACCGTATTGTATTTGAAAAAGTCCGCAGTCTGGAAGCGCTGACTAAAGGTGGAGTTTTCAGAGATTGTAATTCGACCCTTAAAAGTGAAACTAGTTTGTATATTTGCTCTCATTAAAGTCTCCTGCCGTCTCATCCTTTCATCTTCTACTAAAAAAAATACTTCAGAACAGATTTTAATGTGACAGATTTTCTCCTTGAGGTAAACAACGCAATGGGAAAAAAAAAAAAGCTTTCTCATAAGGAGACTTTTGTGATGATGTCATGTTGACAAGATAGTTCCAAGACACGTGGATTGTTTCTTCTTATGTGGAGAAGCCTGAGCCAAACACGTGGGGGAGTTTTTTTGGGTTTTTTTTAGGAAAGTACAGAGCATTAATTTTGTGTTTTAAAGCTTTTGATGGTAAAATGGAAGAAGAGTTTTAAATGCAGTTTCTGAAAACTGGTGGGGAAAATAAAAGGCAAATATCAAACAGGAGGCGAGTTCATCATGAGTAAATTAGTGGGAAGTTCATATCTGCCCACGTTCTATAAACAGACCCACGTGTGACAAGTATATTAATGAATATTCATTCTGATTTGGAGACGTGAAAAGAAAAGGGTTGCAAGAGACTGACTTAGTCAAGTAATTCTGGAGTACTCTCATGAGATCAGGTACATTTTTCAATTAGTCAGCTCCCTCCGAAGCAGCAGAACAGGTTTATCATCACGCTGTTATCTACACTGCCAGCACATGCTGAAAAACAAAGACTGAGCACTCTGTCATCCTTTTCTTCTACTGCAAGATTGGAATGGTTTTTCTTTTTTTTCAGATTTCTATATATGAGATTAAATGGACTCACTGTATCATTTTTGACCAGGATATGCACTTCAATGCACATATTAAACAAATATGTAGGATTTATTTCTTGCAATTGGACAATATCTCTAAAACTAGAAACATCCTGTCTCAAAGTGATGCTGAAACTAATCTGTTGTAATTTGCTATATAAATAAAATGGAATTCAATTCAATTCATTGCCCCCCTTGATAACCCCGGGCTCTATTATGATATATATGTAGATGTTGTTGCCACTCCATTAATGAAATAGCAACAGAGGAATAATGACCTGTGCAAATGTGAAAGAAAAGAACACTAAAGCTTACCATAAATGGAATATCTTACACAAACATCCCAGGCTGCTCCACCTGTTTGAACTTAGAAACCTGTTTTCTGCCCCCATTTTCACTATTATTCCTATCTTACAGGTGTCAAAAGTAAAATTGATACAGGATGACCTTTCTCCTGATCAGGTGCCAAGAAACACCACATCACTGAAACTGTCTATCACTGCTTTTGTTGGGTGTCACTTGACCATTCCTTCATCAGAGTGTCTATGAATTCAGATCCAAACAGCTTTTTGTAAGTAATCCATTGGCTGCGATCAGACAAACCACCTGGCAGGAAAAAATCAGAGATGAGATGTACAGTAACATCAGACAGGACATGAAGATTTGGTGTTCAGTTAGATTGAAAAAAATCATCAAGATGTCCATAAAGCATTATACCCTGTATCCTTATGATCCTGACCATACATCCATGTAACAGTGCCAGACTTACCTGCTAACAATAATAACCAGAATTTATTTCATTTTTTTAAAGTGTGGAAAAAACAAAACACAAATAAACAAATAAAGTAAAAACTGTGAAAACCTCACTACTATACAGTTGTTATTTAAAAATAACACTGAAACATGTCGATCTACGAGGTGTTGCTTTGTTTTGTTTTTTTCATTTTCTCACCTTTACCAACCATCTGTTCAGTCAGGACTTTTTACATCTTTGGGATTGAGTGGCATCTCTGTTGTCCTGTGTTTAGCTGAGAAAAGTTCAAGATTTTATAACACAATAGTCATGGGGCCAAAAAAGTTGTTGCTGAAATTGGAATACCTTTATCAAAATCATTTGAGGCACTGAATTTGCTTACTATTTTTTGGCATTAGGTATAACTCACCAACAATCAGACGGACAATTGAAAACCTTGTTTGACTTTTTAACTTTGGGATGAAACATCTGTATCTTTCTTCATTTCTTCTAGTGTCACATTAGTGATTCTTAGTGAGATGTTTCCTTCTTTCAGGCCTTCTGTGAACAACGCTGTCCTCCCGATGTACGATGGGATCTTCATGTCTGTCACCTCACAATTGTGCCGGTAAAGATGAACATATTCATTTAGGCTCAGACGATTTTTGGGGTCTGGGTGGAGGTCGGGCCTCAACCACTCCACCATCAGTCTGCCACATTTAACTTTGGCTCCATGTGACACGGCAGGATGGCACCATCATCTGAAGTAGCCTTGACTGGGTGAGGTGCATAAAATAAATGAAACTGTCCTGAGGAGAAGAAAAACTAATTGATTAAAACAAGTTACATTTGGCATTTTTTAAGAGCAATAGAGAAACACATTTAACTTACTGTGTAGTTTGTGGTTGCAAAGTCTCTGTGTGGTAGCCTTATGTTAGACCGACAGTCTGTAAAATGATGGAGAAAAATTCTTTTGAAACACCCACAACTTCTCCTTAGTTGTGAGTTTGGCGTTCTAAAGCCTATCCTGCAGGTCCTGCAGGTTCAAACCGGACTTTGTGGTGAATCCACAAAACACAAGCAGTCATCTCTGGCTCTCTTGCACAGTGTGTCTGTCTCATGACTTCCTTCCCTAACCCCAACTGCACAAAGCACAGAGAAAACATTAAAAACTCCACACAGAAACACAGCAGGCTGGATTTAATCCCAGGAGCAACAGTGCAAGCTAATGGATCACCATACCACCCATAGAGGAAGTGTGACTCTAAAATGACATCCACATTATAAAATCCAAAATGCACCAAAGCTAAAACTTTGAGTTGTGACCACAATCAGTTTGTGTTTGTGACCTTTCTGAACTGTCACTGCAACAAAATGAACAGACAGAAAAACACCACCCAACACACTAAATGCTTTTTGATGTGCGTGTGCAGATGAGCCCAGAAAAACACTAACTTGGACAACACACCACTTAACACTTTTGAAATGAACTGTCTGCTTAGGTGATGATGATGATTGATGCTGTTTCAGTACTTCAACCTGTTGTCACTATTTTGGTCAAACCACTTACAGGGATTAAAGTCCACTTGGGTCCAAAAAAATGATAGAAATCCTCTCAGCTTATTGCACCAGCATGCATCAGCACTTATATAACTATCATTAGCTTAAAGCTTGAAGTGTTTAAGGTATGTGCTACCTAAAAATTAAGACAAGATGACAGTTTATTAAACTTTTAATGAAATTTGCAGGTTGTTCAGTGAAGTTTAATAAACTCACCCGTCTGCTCTGTTCTATCTAAAATATAACAGGACAACAAAGGCAGTGACGAGCAGTCAAGCTTGCAGCCTCCTGTTCATGCTTGCACAGCAGAATCCTTGTGGTCATCTCACACATTTGAAATTTAACAGACAGTAATAAAGAATAATTGGGTAGTCAGCACTTTTACCTGCTTTTAAGTAGATGTTTTCTAAAAGTGATTCAAGCACAGTAGCTTTGCTTTGTCAAAAGGAAAATACACAGAGCAGCATGAGAGTGACTTCTTGTTAAACATCATTTTAAATGGTTGGCTCCCATATTGTTTTTGTAGTTCCTTAGTTTTTTTTTTTTTAATTGGAGATTTTAAAATGAATAGGAATTTCAGATCTTAAAACCTCGTCCTGGAGCCAGGCCTAGGGAGGCAGTTCAAAGAACTCACTGGGCCCAAAGATGTCAGTGGTCAGAGCGGAGTCCCTGGTCCAATCTCCAGCTGGCTATCAGGTCTGCTTTTATTTTGGTCTTTTAATGTTGTGTATTGTGTTCTACTCTCTTGCTATAAATGTGTTAGATAAATTATTTGGACT